>NC_142145.1:34359848-34511363 GCF_024610735.1 Ursus americanus
ATAGAAGCTGTAGGTCAGAGAAATTCCCGGAGGAAGGGGTAAGTAAGGCAGATTTGCTCTTTGGGACAGAAGGTAGGAGTGGCCCACGGGGTAGAACCACAGTTGGAGTGAGGGCTTGAGAGGCGTGGTTTAGAAAGCAGAGGGGTTCTTCTCCCAGGGAAAACCAGGAGTAGGCAGCCCAGAACCCAGACTTCACGTGGTGCTTACCGTACGCGAGGCACAGTTCTTACAGGTTACAAGTCTAAGGCGTAACTGTATCGCTGTGACTGTCTTTCTTCTCATTTTAAAGATGGAGCACGAAGGGTTAAGTTACTTGCCTATCACCTACTGAGTGGTACTGCCAGGGTTCCATTCGTGCTGGAGCATTGTGCCAGAGGCTGTGCTCTTAAATGCCTTTAAGTAAAGGAGAATGATCACCAACCCCCCCCCCCCGCCCTCCCCCTATCCTCCCCCCACCCCTCCCACCCCAGAGTCCTGTCCTGAATATCTGAGGGGGCCTGTCATGACATCTCCCTGCTAAGCAGTCTCTGAAAAACTATGACATAACATAACTCCTACAAATAAAGTTGACCTTTAATCCATTTAGACAGCATTTTAACAAAAGGTGATTTCAGGCTTTCCAACTTGAGACTGTTAGAGGCTGTAACAGAAGGAGATGCTGAGACAAGGCGCAGACTTGGGGACTGCAGCAAGAAGTGGAGGAAACTGTGCAAAAGCAGCTAAAAACCCCACGATTTTACAGGCCAGTAAAGGGTGTTTGCAAATGATGAGTCCTAGATGCTCAGAAGGGCAGGGCTAGCCTGAGCAGCAGGGCAGGGGCCGGGGGGGGTGGTGGTGGTGGTGGTGGTGGTGGTGGTGGTGGTGGTGGTGATGGGGTGGAGGGATCTCAGGGCCCGGCTGGCCACCCGCAGTGGT
Organism: Ursus americanus; assembly: GCF_024610735.1. Lineage (NCBI taxonomy): Eukaryota > Metazoa > Chordata > Mammalia > Carnivora > Ursidae > Ursus > Ursus americanus. Next base: position 34,360,764 of record NC_142145.1, read on the forward strand.
AAAGGCGAAGTCACAGCGTGGGGGCCAGAGCCAGGTCAGAACAGAAGTGTGGCAGGTCTCGGGGAGGAGGGGGCCCCAGCAGGGCAGCTTGCGGGGAGCGTGGTTGGGTGTTGGTTCCATAATGTGCGGCCTGGGTGGGGTGGGGTGGGGTCAGGTTGGCTCCCCAAATCCTGATGTCTCCTGAGGGTGTGACTCCCCACCCGCTCCTGGTTTCTCTGATACCCTTGCCCCTCTGGCTGCTTGGGCTCTTAACCTTGTACTATGGTGGGGATTTCTCCAAGAAATCTTTACCAGGAAACTAAGAGGGAGGAAGGAAAGGTAGGAAGACCGGGCAAAAATGTGGCCAGGTCCCCAGCCAGTGAGCAGAATACCCAAGTCCGTTGTCCCGCCCCAGAGATGAGTAGCACACGCTGGGCCCCAAGCCGAGGGCCGGTTCTGTGGTTGGAGGACACTGGGCAGCGTGTCTGACTTCAGTGGGAGTCCTCTCTCTCCTGGGCCCTGGGTTGTAGCTCTCAGTGTGCTTTGCACCGTGTCTGCTCTGAGCTGTGCAGGAGTGGGTGCTTTGGGCCTGACCTGCACGGGGCTGGGCGGCGGCTCTGGGTCTGGGCCTTCTCTGGCCGGAGCCCAGCCGTGTGCAGAACCTGGCGTCTGAATTGGCTCAGCTGACCCTAATTTCCTCTCCCAGGTCGTGAGTTGGAGCTTCCCAGGCCTGATTCAAGCTCCCCTTGCTGGTCAGTGACCCTGCTGCCACCTCTTGGGCTGTGCTTTGTGACATCTTTGAGAGGGTGGCCAAGAAGGGGTCACCCCTGCAGGCAGGGGTCCAGCTGCTCCCTAACAGAGTAGTCAGCTAGTCAGCTGGGCACGTGCAGAGCCCTGGGGAGGCTCCCAAGGGGCTGAATGAGTGTGACAGCATGTTTGTGTGTCGGGCCAAGCATGTGCGTGTGTGAGGGGCAGGAGTGTGTACGAGACGTTCCCCACACGGGGCTTTGGGGAGGTGCCGTGTGATGGTCAGCTTGGATCGTCAGGCCCCAGGATGGCTCAGGCACGAAGGGCCGCTAGAGGCAAACTGAGGGCGGGCAAAGGGTCCAGTGGGGAAGAATGGGCACCCCTGGGGTGCTCAGGAGTGGGGGGGTGGGGGAGGGAGGAAGATCCCAGGGGGCCCCTTCGTTGCAGTTGCCATCGCTGACACCTGGTGGCACTGCCCTCCTCAGCACATAGGCCCCTTCTCCCACCCAAAGGGACCAGCCCATTGGCTCTCCTGGGTGAGTCTAAGGGTTTTCTTTTGGAAAGGGCTGGAAACGCAGGGGAGGATGGCATGTCAGGACCTCTCGGGCATGCTGTGGGCCCTGGTCTGAGTGCAGGAGATCTGCTGTTGGAAGAGCAAGAGCCCACTTGGATGGGCAGGCAGGGCACTGTGGAGGAAGAGCTCTTCTGTGAAGGCAAAGCTGGAGGCTGGCTATGCACTTAAAATAGAGTCACCCCTCAGCGACTTGGTAGCTTATCCACAGTGACATTTCAGATCCCAGGCTCCCTTCCACACTCCCTGAAGAAAGATACAAAGCTGAGAGTGAAAGTCTGCTCTGTGTAGAAGCCTGGCAGATTGAAACCCCTGCAGATAAGCCGAGTGCAGAGGCGTCGGGGCTGGGGAGCAAGCTCAGCGGTAACCATGAGGAGGGGGTAGGGCTGGAACCCCCAAATCCCTGGCTTAGGGCAGAGGACCGTGAAGTGGTGAGGAGAGCAGAAGATAACTCAAAGTAGAAATATGCGATGATACCTGACAGAGGAGGAGACTCAGCCCAAGCCACCCAGGGCTCCACCAGTAAAGAAGGCAGGTAAGGGCCTGCGAGATGGGGCGGTCTAGAAGGATGTACATGCAGGGGTGTAGGGAACAGAGGAGGACGAGGTAGAGTAGGAGAGGCCAGCGGACCAGAAGTGACAGCAGAGACTGGAGACCCAGGCCCATAGTACTCCTGGCCCTGGTGGACGCCCCCTGCACAGCGCCCAGTAGTCTTCCTTCTGGCCCTTTCATGGGTCAGCACTGTGGAGCCTTCTAAAGGCTTCGCGTGCCCGGGAGCAGCATCACTTTGGCCACATGGGCCATCTTGGGAGCACAGCAAAGGGTGTGAGGTGACCGTGAAATGAAATCAGCAATGCCGAGGTGTGTTCATAGAATTCCAGTAACACTGATGTGATTTACTCTCAGTCTCAACACTGAGGGTGTTCGTTTTCTGGAGGTTCTAAGGAAAGAGGGTTGAGGCGGAGCAGAAGAGGAGAGGACCGTAACATCACACAGTGGGTGCTCTTGCGGTGGGGACGCCCTTCTCTGGGGAGGGTGGCCAAGGCGGACCAGAGGGGCGGGAGGACCGAGTCGCTGTCAGTGTGGACTCTACTTCGGCAGCACGGTGCCCCGTGGATGGACCCCTCGGATACAAGTCACCTTAGCCAGCGTCTGATCGACCCTGCCGGTCAGGGTGACCCTGACAGGCTCCCCCTACTGGTGCACAGGCCACAGAAGGCTGGGGGGTGCAGAGAGCGTGGCCCCCTGGGGGAGAGAGAACGGGGTGATATGAGACAGAGAGCGTGCTCCCTGATCTGCTTGCTGGCCACGGTGGTTTGAGGAGCTGTTTTATTTTTTCCTAGCCCTCTTGCCAAACTGCCCACGCCCCTCCTCCTCTTCCCGACGCATGATGGATGCCCTTAGTGGCCCTGTGTGAGGTTCTGCTACTGTTCACAGCGTACCACGTGTCTGCATAAACAACCGTGTGTGCGTGTGTGTGCGTGTGTGTGTGTTCATGTGCCCACGTCGTTCGTCTGCCGGCTTCCTCCATCCTTTGAGTTCTTTTCAGTTCTCTTATGATTTGACTGCTGTTCTCTCATCAGAGCTTTTAGACTGATGCTGTGGTCTGATGCTGTATAAATATTTTTCCTTTTGATTTTGTTTTAACTTTTCCTTGCCCTTCTTCACCCTCCACCCAACTGTCCCTGCCCTCCCACAGTCCCCAACCCCACCCGACCTGCCCCTACCTCTTCCCTCCCCCTTGCCCACACTCTCTTGTCCTTTCTTTCTCTCTCTCTCTCTCTACATATATAAATATATATAAAAATCTTTTCTTCTTTTGTCATTCAATCAAATTCCAACAACCCAACCAGGGCCAGTCAAATCTACCACAGTCTCGCGCTGAGCTAGGAATAAAGTTCACGTAATCACATGAGAGTGGAGAAAACAGTCCCCCATCCGTAAGTTCAAATCAACTCAAAGTTCACAGTGTGACATGATGGCGTCATGTAACAAGGCTAAGAATCGGTTGCATGACAATTGCCGTCAAGTTTCGTGGAGGTGCTGTGATTGGAGCGTTTTTCTTGGATGTTGTATCAGTTGATGATTGGCCAGTCATGATCACACGTGCATTTTCTTGACTTTTGTGCTGCCACAATCTTTTTTGCTGTGCTCATTTTTGTTTTGTTCTTGGTGCTTGCAGTGGTTTTACTTTCTGTTGTTTGGTTTTTCTTGTTCAGCGTTTTTTATGCTTCTCTAGATGTCACATAGAGAAAAAAACAAAACAAAAGAACAAAAAAAATAGTAAAAATAAAGATGAATTCCTGAATTATCGAACATGGGATCATTTAACTGTGCAAACCATTATTTTTTTTCTTAAAAATAAGGAAAACATCTTAAAAAATATCTATGCGTGGTTGATTTACTTGCACTTGAAAATATTGTGATTTTATTTTTTTCTAGAAATTTGGGGGCCTTTTTCAATTGACACTTTTTCTAGGTCTGGTCTTTTTCCAGTTAGGCTATTTTAAATCTCACTTCAAAAGGAAAAACAAAAATGAAAACCAAAAACAAAATCTCTACTGTAACAGAATGATTTAAAAAAAAAATTCTAAACCAAAAAAACTAGAGTACAAAGCCAGAGGCCTCTGAGAGAGAGCCTGGTGACAATTGTAAGGTTTGTATTGTAGCCATCTCTGCTAAATTAAATGTGGGGAGGGGAGGCGGGGGACGGGGGCTGGGGGGGCTTTTTGGTTGGTTTGGAAAAAACAGTACTGACAAAAGCAAAATGCACCTTTCTGTTTACAACTGAAAAAGGGTCCTTGACAAGTGTTTTTTACTTTTATTATTATTTTATTTGGTGTTGTAATTGTTTAGACTGCTGTGTACGGTTTGCTGTTTGTTGAATCAACAGTGTGAAAAACCTGCCAGCATGGATTGATATACGCATGACGTTGTCCCCTCAACTGGGGGCTTTGCAGTTCTAACTTTCTTGATGTAACCAGTCACCCCCATGTATAAGTGGAAGCTGCTTGCTATAATGGAGATGAGTCTCATTTGTTAATTCACAATGATTAAGCATTCTCCTTCTGATTCTAGTCAGATCATGATTTTTTTTCTTAAAAGCAAAACAAAACACCAAAAAAAAAAAAAAAAGTCACCATTCAAAACAAAATCGAGAACTGAGTTAATTTATTTAAGCTTGATGATGAAATCCGTTCTAACTTTTTTTAGGTTCTCCCATGCACTCCCTCGAAGTTCTGAATTTCCTCTAAATTCCCTGGCATGTATGAGAAAAATATTCTGTGTGTGTGTGTGTGTATGTGTGTATCTATGCATATACATACACACATATCCATGTATATCCACATATGTGCAGGTGAATATATTCTACACATATATCCAGATATACATATATATACATAGCCTCGCAAATCGTTACTGACCTTGGGAAAGAAGCGGTTGGCTGGAAACTGGGCAAGGGTTCGGCGAAATTCATGTCACAGATGTCTTGCTTCTTTTCCTCAAGCAGGGGAGGAGGGGGCTGGGCTGCTAGATTTTTGCTGTCTTGTTTGCTAGGCTTCTGTATACATATTGTATCTGGGCTAGATCCCCCAGACATCGGTTTAATTGTGAATTCATATCCCATAGTCCCAAATTCTTCCCTTAGATCTAGCCACCCCCCCCATTCCACAACTCTGAAGGAACCCAAATCGAGACCCCTCTCCCAACAACCAAACCTCAAGCTACAACCATCGCCACTAGACCTCCAGTGGTTTCTTACTCTGAACAGAAGAGTCGATTTCTTTTTTTACGTATCATGATCATGACTAATTCTCATACTGGTCTCTCCCCTCCCTCCCGCCATCCCCCAGAGCTCCCACCCTAACCCCTGAGGCAGGGTCCTTTTGGTGTTTGGATGCATTTTGTATTTCCTCTCTTGGCTTAATCAGCCCTGATTTTCTTCATTTTAGGGCAGGATGCTGAACGGGCTACATTAAAAAACAAACCTCTCTCTCTCTCTATTTATAAATGAGAACTGCTGGATGACACCTTTGACATATCAGCCAATATCAACCAAGCTGAAGACTCCAGACACTCTCTGTGACTGTAACATTTCTTCAAGGAAAGTATAGCGTCTGTGGAGTTCAGAGGGCACGTGTTTGGGGGAAAATATATATGACACAAGAAGATGAAGAAAAATGAGAAAAAAAAACACAAAAAAGGCAACTTTAAAACAAAATAACTTGAGACCAGATGGGGAGGCTGAAGGGCTGGGAAGTGGGAAGAGACGCTGCTTACCGATCCCCGGGGCTTTTCCAGCCCGTGGGCGCCTGAGGCAGGCTGGGGCGAGCGGTGTGGCGGGGCCTGGTCCCCAGGGGGCGGCTGGGAGGCCGCCACTGAGCATCTCTATCTGTCATTCCTTTAGCTATTTAGGGACCAAAGGACCAAACTTTTTATTGCAGCTGTGTAGCTCTATGTCAAATAGAGGGGGTTGGAGGAGAACCTCCTTCCTGCCTCATGGCTGTTCTTGAAACAGCTTAGAGCGATTCTATGAAAAATGTAATAAAAAAAATTAAAAAAAAAAACAAAAAAAGCAAAAACAAAAAAAAAAAAAGGAAAAATAATGCTTCAATGCTTTTAAAACAGCAAGATAATAGTTCTTTGATACTTTGAGAGGCGCTTTGATTACCCTCGTTCAAGTCTAGGACACTTTCCTATGGTTTCTGTATTATATGTCTGGACGGAGCTGTTAAGATGAACAAACTGGTGGATATTCGGGGAAAGCAACAAAAATATTAAAACTCATTAACCGTGAAGTGTGAGAAAACAAGGAGGGGAAAAAAGGGACTTACAAGGCAAGATAATTGTTGTGAAAAGTCTGTAAATGCTTCTAACTCTTCCCCCTCTTAAAATCATAATAGTTGTACAGAATTTTAAAAAGGAGAAGTTTAAAATACCTATATAATAGAAGAAAAATTAGAGGAAAGCAAAAAATAAAAAAAAAATAAAAAAGGAAAAAAAAACTTATAGAAGTTAGCGTTACTGCTAAAATCCCAGATGTTGTAGGACTGTACTTTTGTAGAGTTTAGACTGAGCATCGATCCCTTCTCCCCGCGAGTGCTGTCGGACACCGTGCACCCCGAGGGCCAGGCCGGACTCGCCCAGACCTGCGGGCTCCCGGCCGCTCACCCCGCCGGTGGGGGCCGCGCCGTCGCTGGAAGGCCCGCCGCCCGCCCTCGCCTGCTTCGCTCGGGAGCTGCGCGCGCTCGCCCGCTCTCCGCAAGCCCTCGACACCTGCCGCTTCACTCGCCTTCCATGCTTGCTCCAGAGACTTTCCGGGCAAGGGAGACCTGGGAAATTCATCTTAAAACAACTAAACAACACACACACACACACAAAAACCTTAAACAAGAGAGAGAAAAATAAACAATCTTTGAAGAATTTCTGAAACTGTTTACAAGGAATTTTGAAAAACAGGGATGTTTAAATGATGCCGGCTCTGTTTTTCTGTAAATAAATTTGCATATTTTGTAGGACTTTTAATTGTAATGATAGAGAAAAAAAACAAGGAAAACTATTTAATGAAAGCACGATATTTATCTTTGGTAAATGACTTTAGAGCAGTTAAAAAGACATTGCTTAAAAAAACTCAGAATCAGAAAAAAACACTGAATTATTTAAGAACACATATATTTTAAAGTATAACATATTTATTATAATTTATTTGCACCGTTGGGAAGACTTGCTTTGGCATTCTGCCTTGATATCCTCCTCTCATTGATGTCCAGGTCATCAGGAGGCCAGGGGGCTCTCGGACCTACCATCCCTCCCCCTTTTTTTTGCTTTAGAACAACTGTCTGGTTCCTCTTAGGCCTCCTGCCTTTCCTTTCTTTCTGTCTATTTTGTTGGTTAATTATTATTTTTTAAATTTTCTTTTTCTTTCTCTTGGCTCCTCCTTTTAGGATGTCCAGATGTAAAAAAAAAAAAAAAAAACAGCCGCAGTTCAGTACAACTGCTCTTTTCACACTCAACTCCCTAAAACTCCTTGTAACCTTCTGTAACTATTGGATGACGCTTTCTCCAGCTTAGCCCTAAATAAAGCACAGTTTAAAACAAAAAACAAGACTTCTTCAGTGGTCTGTGCTTCTTGGAATCTGGCCAGCTGTGCCTCGCGGGCCCAAGGCTGGCCCCCTGGCAATAACCTGGTCCTTCCCTCCCCGGAGTCCCTGTGCTGCCCAGGCGCTCGGTTGGAACCTAAGCCGTATGGAGTGCTCTCTGGGAGGTGATGGGGGCAGTAAAAGGAGGCCCCGTTCCACACTGTGAAACATCTTGTGGTGTGTCTCTGGAAATCTCCATTGTAAACCCATTCTTTTGGTTCCTGGGCAGAGATGACCGTAGTGCCCAGATGCAACAGAAAGTCCCCCTTTCCTCCCCAACAGGAGGAAACTGAGGCCACCTGTCCTGAGTTGGGGTGGGGGTGAGGTGTTTGGGAAGGAGGCAGTGGAGGCAGGGACCGCAGTCAAGGAAGGATGAGCACACAACTTGCCACCGCGCATTTTCTCTTGGTCCTGCAACTTGCCCTGCATTGACAGCTTATGTGGATGGAGAAACCCTTTCTAGAGGATGCCCTCAGAGTCAGGGTTCTGGCGGGGGGGGGGGGTATAGAGAGAGGAGCTTCCTGGCGTGCTCCCACCTCTCTCTTAGGACATAGAGAGGTGTCCAAACCCTGACAGTCAGGGGGAAGGTTGAGAAGGAAAGTTGTGTGTGTGTGTGTGTGTGTGTGTGTGTGTGTGTGTGTGTGTGTGTGTGTTGGGGGGGTTCCAAAGGAGGAAGGATGGGAACCAGGACTTGGGGGTGAAGAGGTGGCAAGGAGGGAGCAGGTCCTTCTGAGGTGAGACCCCAGACAGAGGCACGTCAGCCACGAGCATTCATCAGCCCCTGTCCTGGGACAGACTGTCTTCTCTAGCCTGTCTCAGTCCCTTCAGCCCTGTGGCCTGCTTTAGGAATGGGCAGAGCCCCCCAAGGGTCTCCATCTCTTTCCATGTGAGGGGGCAGGCAAGCTTCCGGGTTTCAGCGGCCTGGTCAGGGAGAAGACAGGAGTACTGGTAGACAAAGGTCCTTGTCGGTCCGTCTGTGCCCTCCTGTGGGAGAGTGGGGAATGGCTTCAGCCCTCAGATGTCTTCTCTGAATCAGGGTGATAGAAAGCAGAGGTCAGGGCCCCAACTGCAGAGTAATACCTAGACCCCGTGTTCCATCCTCTCTTCCCACCTCTGTTCCCAGACCAATGGCCAAATCCTTGTTTCTAGAACTCGCCTGTGAAATGTTAGCCCAAATGCATTAGGAAATGGGGCAGCCTTCAAGCCTTAACTGTGGAGATGATTCCACGATGAGACTCTCCCCTGCCCACCAGGCTGTGAGCCCAGGCAAGAGCCTGCCTGCCCATTCTGGGGAGCTTGTGGGGAGCTGACCTTCTTGAAAGAATTCATTGCAAAGGGCATGACATCACATCAGGTGTTATGCTCCCCCGTGAGGAATGAGTAGGTGTTTTCTTTTTCTTTTTCTTTTTCTTTTTTTTTAAAGATTTTTATTTATTTATTTGACAGAGATAGAGACAGCCAGCGAGAGAGGGAACACAAGCAGGGGGAGTGAGAGAAAGAAGCAGACTCATCGCGGAAGAGCCCGATGTGGGGCTCGATCCCATAACGCCGGGATCACGCCCTGAGCCGAAGGCAGCCGCTTAACCGCTGTGCCACCCAGGCGCCCCTGAGTAGGTGTTTTCTAAGGAATTCTCTGGGTTATCTGCCTCAGGCTATTCAAAACCATGGTTTCTGTTGGACATTCGCAGCCAAAAGCCAGAGGATGACAGCCTCCACACCACTTCCCCCTTCCCCCTCAGACCCCAGGGAGCCTCACTGGCTTCCCCTCCCCACTGGGTATCCTTCTCTCTGCCAAAGCTCTCCCTGACCTCCATTGCTGAAGCTCAGGGGCCGTGGGGCCCCCGGGAACTGCCCCCTCAGGAGCTGGGCCACGAAGCGGGTTGACCAGTTTTGTCCTGTTCCAGGTATGGCTGACTGAGAGGAGAGATGAAAACACAGGGTCCAGATGTGGATATGTCAGTTCCATAAAATAAACGCTCTACGTAAAAACCACACACCCAGTGACTAATGAATGCATAGCATATTTAAGGGAGAATACAATTTAGTAATCTCTGGGGGAAAGTCACAGATTCTGTGAAAACTTGCTGAAAACTATCAGGTCACTTTGCACACAATTACAGGGAGCGCAGGGACTGCAGCTCATCCATCACCCCTTGGCTAAGAACCCCTGATTTGCAGTGTTATTTAAGAAAAGCCAAGACACAATGCTCCTTAATTTCTGCCTATATTCTATGGCTTATATTCCTCTGCTAGCATTCTACCTACAGTTTTTGATTTCTTCATAGCTCCTCCATTTAAAACACTTTTTGTTTATTATCATACTTTTTTTTTAATTTTAAGCATGATGAAAAGTAGAGATACTTGCATGAAGAAACTTCATGTACCACCTAGCTTGCTTTTTTTTTTTTTTTTTAAGATTGATTGATTGATTTCAGAGCGAGCGCATGTGCGCACAGGAGCATGAGGGGGGGGCAGTGGGAGAGAATCTGGAGCTGACTCCCCGCTGAGCTCCGCCTTAATCCCAGGACCCTGAGATGACCTGAGCCTAAACCAAGAGTCAGAGGCTTCACCGACTGAGCCCCCTAGGAGCCCCCCCACCTAGCTTCAACTCATGAATTATTTTGAAACAAATCCTCATTATCAAGTCATTTTGTTGATAGGTACCTCGGTTTGCCCTCAACGTTTTTGATGCAGTGTTGAAGTCTAGCGGCCGGCTGTGGCCTGGGGGACAGCAAGCTGCACCCTTGCTGCTGGGGGGGGGGGATCCTGGTGGCCTCCCCCAGTTCTACCCACGGGCGGGTGCTGGCTCCTGGTTAGATCCCAGGACTCCTTCCAGCCCCTGCTCCCAGTGACTTTCAAAGGCCTTCAGCTCTCCATCCACGTTTTGTACTCCCTTTTCTCTCCCTTCCCCCTTTCTTTCTGTGTGATGCTAATATGAGGAGAATATGTTTAGTGAGAACTTTCAGTTAATAGCTCCCGTCTCCTTCCGGGTTTTTATAAAGATCTGACGTTTGTCCTATTCTGAGCTGGATCCCATGCACTCCCGCACAGAGTAAGTGAGACGCAGCCTCACCAGAGCCCTGCACCCACATGGGAGATTCCAGGTCCTCTGTCCACCTGCCTCCCAAGCCCTGCTGCCCCTGGGCTGGGTGAATCGACAGCTCCCTCTAGCATGAGGTCTGCCGGGCCAGTGTTGAAATTACACCAGGTTGAACCCAAATGAACGTTCCCCACCCACATGGGTGAGGTGGCTAAGGGAAGGCTGGGCAGTGAGCTCAGGGACCCAGCCCTGCCCAAGGCGACGTATCAGACTCGGCTGTGAGTACCATTTGTCTGTCTCACAAACTGCAATCCACCCTCAAATAAAGTCTTAGCTACCACTGATCCCCCACCTTTGGCTGACTCTCCATTCCTGGAGGCCAGACTCTCAGTCACTGTGGATTCACTGCCTGCGTGAATGAACGAGGGAAGGAAGGAAGGAAGGAGAGCACAGACTGCAGACTACTGAGGACACGTTCCAAAGTGGTGGGTGTTCTGAAAATGCTTTTTAAGTAATAATAGCACATTTGGAATAAGTGTGTAGCCAACACTCCCCTCACATGAGTATTTGCAAGTATAGGCTTTGTACTTGAGAGTTCTCTCTCTCTGCCCCTCTGTCTGCTTCTCTAAGTTGTCCTCCCTTCTCCCTGCGAGTCCTCCCTTTGGTTCCCTGCCCTCTCCCCCACCCTCTCAGTGTCTGGTCTTTGGCCTGACCCAGCACCCCAGGCCTTCAGGACAGCCAGCCCCAGCACCCCCAGCCCCTCCTATCACCCCAACTCCTCTTCCCTCATGCTAGCCTGACTCCTCATCCTTTCAGGGAGCTCTGAACGTCCCCCTCTGGGCTTGCACCCTGTGTGGGGGGGGTCTCACCAGGATTTGCCCAGACCAGGAGGGGGCTCGGAGACTAGTGTATCAGAGCGAAGAAAGCATAGGCTTTGACGTCTGACCAGATACAAAGCCCAGTGCTTTCAAATATCTTCTGTGTCACTTTGGAAAAGTTACTTAACCTCTCTGAGCCCCGGGGTCCTTTCTAAAATGGGGATACTAATACCGCCACTCCAAGAGTTGTGAGGAGTCCACGAGACACGGCCACGCACAGCTGCATCCCACCCCAAGATTTCTGAGCTGTGAATTCTTTTATGGTGTAGTACAGAGACTCAGAACGAATACTTCAGGCTTCGATCCCCTTCTTCCCTGTCCTTAGTTCCATCGCATCGACAATTCACGTCCCACCTGAAGCAAGCCTGAACTTGACCTCAGACCACCGTAAGCCACCTTCTCGCAGCCCAGTCAGCCCTGCGACACCCAGAGAATTCCTGGCATGTCGCGGTGTACACACCTCTGTCTCTTGCTGCTCACACTCTTTCCCGGGACCCCAGTTAGCTGCTGCTCCTGGGCGCCTTCCTCTCTTTGCCCTTTCTCCCAGGAGCATTCCCGGCGCCACTGTGGCTGTTATTGTCTACAGCCCATCCTCCTCTGGGGTCGCACGGCCTCGGGCTGCATGTTCATTTGGTCTTTGCGTTTTAAAAATGTTACTTTTTTTTTAAGGTAACATATTCAGATATTTCAAAATTCAAAAAGTATGAAGAAGTATACAGTGAAAAGTCTTCCCACCCCTTCCGGCCAATGTTCTCAGTCATTCCTATTACCCTGTTTAAGTGGGTACATGCGGGGTACATGGGCGTAAAGAACTCAGTGGGGAGACCCGGGGCGCATAGCGAGGGCCCAGGCTCCAACAGCTGGCCTGCGGGATTCCCAGCAGATAAGCCCAGGCCCGGGGATGTTCAGGACCCTGCTGGTGGGGGAGAGGCATCAGGGCCCTTCCGCTCACACTCTTATTGTTGGGGCTCTTCTCCTGGAGGCATGGGTGTAGCCACCCCTTAGGGGTGCTTGCTCTGAGCCAGACCCCGTGTTGAGCTGCTTAATTATAATCTCACCTGATTCTCTGGGTGTCTTCATCCCTGTCTTACGAATGAGGAAGCGCGCTCAGAGAGCTGCAGCCCCGTGCCCGGATGACCCCGAGTCAGGGCCCAAGCCCCGGGCTGTCTGCAGAGCGGTAGGTGCTCTTAATCTCCGCATGCCACCTCCCCGGGCTGTGCACCCTCCACACAGCAGCTTCCTCCGGCGCCGTGTCCTGCCTCCTTGCTCCCCACTTCTCACGGTTTCTCAACAATCCAGTCTCACCTTTCAGAAACGGCATCATCTATGTCGACTCTGGTGCCAGGAAAGGACCTCTCCTGCTCGCCTTCGTCAGCTGGGCTGGCGCTGGGGTTCTCAGGCGTGAGTGACACGCACTGAGCATGCCGCTAAGGAGTCCAGAATTCTCCCTGCCTAGTAGCACTTGCTGCCACTGGGGACAGGGGGGGCATGGAGGGAAACAGAAAAACCCAAAGATCCAGTTAGCTTTTATTCTTCACAAGGAGAGGAAGTTCGGTGGAAGTAAATGGAATATTTACTACCAGTTTATGCAGCCACCCGAGATTCAAAACCGTCTGAGCTTGTGTCAGCTCTGTTTTCCCCAGTACACTGAATTCTGGAGAAAACTCTAAGCAACGTCTCAAGATCAACGCAAACTGGTTCTCCGTCACTCAAAATTGAGGGGGGTTTAACCACTTCTGAGGGCCTCGTAGTCCACCAATTGAGGGAGGAGGACTCCTCTTGTCTGCAGAGTCTCCCCGTGAATCATCTTCGCCATTGCCCTCCCTCCTTACCTCCTCCTGGGGCCCAGCTCCGGGGCCTGTGGGCACTGGGGTGTCAGGAAATCGGTGGACCCACATGCTGCCAGCTTTGTCTCCCATCTACTCTTCCTCCTGGGGTCTGGAGACGGGCTGCAGAGGCCAGGTGACTGAGGTTCGTTTTCATCCTGCGCGGGCAGGGCCTGGACTCCACAGGAACTAACGTGAGGGCCGCCGGGTGGGCCCCATATACCTGGCCGGCTACACACCCGGACTGCTGAGGGCCTCAGGTCCCACTGTGAGGCCTTTTCCTTGGGTTGGACTTGGGCCTCCCTTAGTCCAACTCTTTAAATGAAAGTCATCTTGAATGGGGAGTGCCTCTGTTCCCCAAGTCCCAGCACTGGACTAAGGATTCGGGGAGACGTGATGATGACAGCACACACATGGCCGCCTTCCGACGCCAAGTGTGTTATGGGTATTCTCTCTACACCTGCAAGTTATCTGCAGGGTGATCTCACCTTACTCTACCGATGAACTATCAGAGGCTTGGGGAAGGTAAGTGACTAGCCCAGAATCACACAGCAAGAAAGTAACGGAGCCCAGATTCAAAATGAGCTGCTCTCCTCGCCTGCTATGAGGCTCCTTGGCCAGCAAAGACAGCTGCGGGACAGAGTGGTGCAGGGGTCGGGGGGGCCCTGCGGAGCGAAGGGGGGGAGCCCAGTCTGGGGGAGGCCCTGGGGCGGAGTGTTAGAAGGTGAGCAAGGGTTAAATAGACCCCAAGGGAGGGGGCCATGGAGGAGCAAGAACTCCCAAGATGTCCAGGCAGGCGGGGACTATGCTGGGGAAGACACAGGGCCTCGTTTAAAAGCCACCCACTTACTGCTGCCCCAGTCACCGTCCTGCCTACCTCACCCATGCCATCCCAGTTACTCTCCCAACAACGCTGGAGCCCATTTTACAGATGAGCGTAAGCCATGTGTCAAAGTCTCACGGTACGGCAGAGCTGGGGTTTGAGCCCAGGCCCCTGCTGGCAGATTCTGTCGTAGTCATCACTCTATTACTTTGGAAGAGGCCACCTAGTCAAGGCACTGGCAAGACGACTCTTCACAAGGAAGCCTCTTCACTGATTATATTCCCGAGCCTCACACAAAGACACGCAACCTAACCACGGGACAGAAGGCTGTCCTGGAAAGGCTCAGACCTCTACTTCTGCCAGTTTTCCCCTCTGCAAAGTGAGCAGGCACCCTGGGTCTCAAGGATTTGGCCCAGCTCTCTGCTAAGGGCTGGGAAGGGCCGCAGAGAAGAGAGAGGGCAGAGGAGGGAGACCATGAATGCCCTCAGCCTAGCTCTTGAGAGAAGAGTCACCTGAATGAGAGAACGCAGCTGTGTGTTCCCTACCACTTGATTCCGCTCTCAACTCTGGGCCGAAGGTGAAGCAAGTCTTGACACTTGCTGTCTTGCCCTGAGTGCTGGGCAACCTTAGGAGGCCTCTGGGTTCAAGGTTCCCCTTTAATCGAGAACCCCTAAGAGTATTTCGTGCTGGCACACAGTAGGTGCTCCACAATGTTTGCTGAATGAATGAGAAGAGATGTGGCGGGGGGGGGGGGTAAATCCTCCCATGGGCCCCTTCTGAAGCAGCCCATGCCTGGCACCCTCTCAGCAAGGCCCCTTTGCCTCACTTTGCCCCAACTCTGCACAAGCCGGGTGGTTCCAGTCTTCTCATTACCTGGGGAGCTGATGGGATGATAGGCATTTGGGAAAAGTTCTCATGGGGGCCCTCAAAGATGGCTTACGGACACAGGTTCTCCTGTCATTCCAGATCTCTGACTATTCACGTTCTCTCTGCCCTAGGTTCAGGGTCCATTGCCCCAGGAGGCTCTAGCTGGGCACCTCTTTTCTGACCTCCCATTGACCGCAGAGTGGGGACCACTTCACGGGCCCTCTTCCCACACTGCTCTATGCCACTGTATGCGTGTGGCTCTCTCCCTAGCGGAAGTCCCTGAGGAAAAGAAATGAGCTATCTCCTTTTCCAATCTCCTGCCTAGCACTGGGGTAGTCTAAGAGGGTAGTGAGAACCCAGCAGAAGACTAAGGATTTAAATGGCATGTGCCGAGTCATCCGAGGATGCCGGAACTTGTTGGTAAAAGTAGAAGAGAAACAATATTTGCATAGTTTCAAAGTCCCCCCTCCCACACTAATAAAGGAAAAGTTAATAATTGTACAATTGTACCTTAACCGGGTGATTAAAGTTAACATCCCCCGGAATGAAGGAAAGAGCTGTCAGGGGCCTCCTGCTATGATGGACTGAGGACTCAGCATCACTTTTTCCTGCTGAAAATGCATAACCTGAATGTAATCCTAGGAAAACATCAGACGAGCCCCAACTGGGGAACATTTTACAAAACGACTGGACTGTACTCAGAGAGAGACACAACAGCTAAATGCAACTTATGATCCTGGGCCCGAATTGTTTCTCTTTTGTTAAAAAGGATATTCAGGGAAAGGAAACCCGGAAGCTAAGAAGGAAGTCTGGCAGAACCTCAGGTGAGGTCCGCAGATAGGACGACAGCACCGTGTTCACGTCAGCCTCTTGCCTGCGCTCGCCGGACGGTGGTTATGTCAGAGCGGGCCCTGTTTGTAGGACGTCCGTGTTAAACTAGTAGGGGAAGGAGAGGATCCGTCTGCAATTTACTCTTGAATGCTTCACAAAAAAATTAATAATATATGTGTTTATATATGTGTGAGAAAGAGGGAACGATAAAGCAAATGAGTTAAAATGTTAACACTTGGGGAGTATGGGTGAAGGGTATACAGGAATTCTTTGTATTGTTTCCAAAACTTCTATGTAAGCCTGACTTCACAATAGAATGAGAAAAGGTGGCCAGCTGGAAATTCGCTGGGCCAGCCTGAAGACAGCTGTCAGCCACTTGGACCGGGCAATCCAGGGACGGGTTCCCCTCTCCACGGAGAGGGACCTGGGAGCCCTGCGTGGGGAGGCGATATGTAGCAGGGAAGCAGCAACGGTTGGAATCGATGCGGGTCTTTCCACTAGAGCCCGCTGCTCCTCTGAGTTTAGACACCAGGCCTAGCAGTCAAGGCTGCTCGCAGCTTACTGACTTTGGGGGTCTCTGTCTCCATGCCTTTAACACAGGATTCCTCTGCCCAGAACGCTTCCCTCCCTGCCTCTGCCCAGCCAAAAGGTCCCATCTTTGGGGAAGATTCTCACTGAAGCCCCCCTCGCAGGAGCCCCTCTTCAGGCCTCTGTGACGAATGGCCCATGGGAGCTGGAAGCTGCAGCTCGCATAGCTCCTGTGTGCTGCTGGGGTCAGGAACAATGTCACTGGATTTTGCCTAGGGCAGAGCGGACAATCCAAAAAACGCATCAGAGTGTACAGAAGACCATGTGTCCTGAACTTTTCGAATCTGATGACAGCTACGAATCCTCCGGTCTGGGAACATCCAGGTGAGGAGTGAGGTGGGATGAGAGGGCAGCTCTCTACCCAGACTGATGGCTTTGGAAGACTGGGAGACTCTTCCTTTCTGAGACAGCCCACTCCCACACCCCCCCTCCCCGACAGTGGGGGACAGAAGTCCCTGGGCCCCTGGCCCATTTCTCTGCTGTTTTCCAGAGCTCAGCTGGCAGATGTGGGGGCTGCACCCTCACAGGCCCTCCCTCCCCTGCTGCGGCTACACCTGCCGCTCCTCCCATCAGGTGAGAAGCAAGTGGCGAGGCAGGGAGACATTCCGCTGGGGGTCACTGGTCCCAAGACCCTTCTGACACTCATTGCTATTCGATTTTTTCCCTCCAACACAGTAAATCTCCTTCTATTATTCTCCAAGTTGATATAGTAAGTTGTGTCATTTTGAGAAGAAATACATAATGGTATATTAGAGGAATCATGGATCTCCTCATTCATGCTTAGAAAAAATTTATTACAATGTAAGAAAGTCTGAATAGCATGAATTTATTATAATGATTTAACACTTCTGCACTTGAGTTAAAAATGCCTCTCCATAAATAACTGTCCCTGGAAAACATAGCAAATTTACACAGTTTACCGTTTCCCAATGTTATATAAATCCAACAAGCTTAAATCACCTCCAGCCGGGAGGAGAGGGCTGAAAACCGGGGCTGTGGAGTTCATACGGTCTCAAGCGGCAGCGACAGGAAGCAGGACAGCTGGCCTTCCCTTCCTCCAGCTCCTCATCTCAGCACTGGGGAAGAGAAGGACAGAGAGCAGGGAACAGCACAGTTTCTAAGTGCAGCACAGGTGAAGGACCCTGGGCCTCGACATCCCGGTCAGGTGGTCAGGCCGTTGTGTGTGAGATGGTGCCAGTGAGGTGCCAGGCAAGGCCGCCCAGCTCTGGAGTGCAGAGGAAGGGTAGGGAGAGGCCGGTGCCCACACCCTGTCTGGGCCCTGGCCTTCCAGCCAAGCACCTCTTCTTCTCTCACAAATGCCAATAATGTTCTTTACTCCTGGGTCTTCCAGTCCCTCCACATTCCTTGGAGCCCCCTCTGGCTCCACTGGACACCCTGCCCAGGCCTCCTTGTACGGACACTCTTGCCTCATCATTCTGGCTTCCCTCTGGCCTAGATCAGCATTCCCGGCACCAACTTGTAAGGTAGGAATGACCACACCCTTTTTACAAATAATTTTATCAATTATTCTATCTGAGGCTTAGAGAGTATAATTTATAAAGCTTAACTTTAAATACAGTTTAAATTTATAAAGTATAACCTGTCTAAATGTGTACAACTCACAAGCGGTAAGGCTGAGTTGATTCCAAGGTCAATATTTGTCATCTTTGGACACTTTCCATTCTAAAAGGGAGGCAAACAACCAGCACAGTTTGAGGTGGGACACAACAGAAGGCTCTTGGAGCATTCTTGGAGCCAGGAGGAGAGTCTATAAGGATGCCTGGGGGGAATCAGGAAAATATGGAAGTGGTGACAACTGAGCTTGGTCTGGAAAGATTCATCCACAAGAGAGAGAGGTGGAAAAGTCACACATAGGGAAGAGCAGTATGTCTCTGGGAGGTGGCCGACAGCTGTGTGTTGCAAAGGTGAACGGAGCAGAGTCCTGGTGTGTCACTCTAAGGGGTATGTTCCTTGCCCTGTAAGCATTGTGGAGTCCTTTGGATTTTTAAGCAAGAAAGTTATAAATCTTAGATTTGTTCTGGAAAGAAAATGTGAGTCAGTGTGGGAATGAGGAGGAAGCAATGGAGGTGTCCCCAAGCCCCTCAATACAGCCCTCACTTTCTCTTTTGTGAGAGAGGGGCAAGCAGCCTGGTATAGCAGAGAGTACTGGACTTCGGAGGCACAGATCTGTTTAATGGCTTTCTCCCTTCCCTCCTTTCCCTCCCTTTCACCCATGCACCTACCTATCCATCTACTAACTGATAAACAGTGAAGACAGCCTACAACGTGCCAGGAACCATGCTAAGTTCTCGGGAGTGAGTGACGGCT
Organism: Ursus americanus; assembly: GCF_024610735.1. NCBI lineage: Eukaryota > Metazoa > Chordata > Mammalia > Carnivora > Ursidae > Ursus > Ursus americanus. Next base: position 34,379,382 of record NC_142145.1, read on the forward strand.
AAGACCAGCATCTTATTCTGGCCACCATGGGGACTAGCATCTAAAGGAGGGATCAGATAAACAGGCGTTTCTAGCACAGCAAGTGTGGTGATCAAGGATATGCAAAGGGCTAAGAAAGCTCACAAGAAGGTCAGGAGAACTTCCATAGTTCTCCTGGAAGTTCACAGTGGTTGGAACACAGAAGTCAAGAGAAAGAAACCGTGGGGAAACGAAGGTGCTGGAGGTCTACAGTGGGCTAAACCACGAAGATCCTGGTGCGTTACGCTCCGAAGGCCAAGCTCTTTCTTAAGCACAATAGGAAACTGAGTACTGGAACTATCCAACACTTTTAAGCCAGGGTGCGACATGGCAACATGACCTTGGTATCTTCCTGGAGAACAGGAACAGGTAAACCTTGGGAGTGCTTATTTATCTGTGCTGAGCACCCGACATGCATTAGTTCACTGCACCCACAATAACCTCTTGAGGTAGGTTCTGTTATGACCCCCATTTAAAGATAAGAGTGAGGCAAAGAAGGGTATGGTCTCTTGTTCAAGGATGAATCCAGGCCGTCTGGCAGGAAGATCAGTGCAGAGACTGTTGTGCTGGAGAAACACCAGCACAGACGGAGCGAAGGGGGAGGGTTGAGAAACAGGAGGTGGGCTTGATACTACTTGGGAGTTTGACTGGACGGGGGGAGGGAATAATGACCCTCCCACCCCCAGAATCTGAGTTGGAATTCTATTCTTTACTAGCTGATGACCTTAGTTAGGGTTTGTTATGCCTCATTTTCATTATTAGTGCACAAGATAACACCCTGAAGACTTAGGTGTGCATAGACGGATCCCCGTCCTCATTCCATAAAGGACTTGAGAAAACACTATGCAAATGATTTCTTCAAAGTATGACTCTCATAAGCATTGAATAAGATGGCGCACAGGGCTTGGAGTTGGTTGAGTGATGATAGTGTTCTCGCCGCCTCTGCCTCTGAGGGGCACCTGCAGTCTCCTTGGAAAGGTGGAGGTGCCAGGTTGACTGGGGGCACAAGGAGCAGGAGAGGGTCTCTGGCTGTTAATTGAATCTACCAGTATGATCTCAAAACTGGGCATTTCAGGCACAAAAGCCCTTGCCTAACATTTCTTAGTACGTGAAGCCAACTAGACAGGACCATTTTCCTGTCTCAAAGTGCTGATAGTTCTTCCTTGCTGAGCAGTTTGGGTGACAGGCACATGGAAGGGACTCAGAGGTGCATGTAGATCAAAACTTCCACTCCAGCAACCACACAACTTAGAGGAGGCTTGGTGTCCATGTGATGAAAGCAAGCTGGAGTCAACCAGGAAAACCTATCAGGATGTGGCAAAGCGTTTTCTTTCTTTCTGTTAACCCAAGCTCCTGCTGTTTTAACACATACTGAAGAGAATAACATTTTGATAACCTGGGGCGCTGTTCTTGCTTTTAAGCTCTGCCCCACTGATCTGATGAGGGGTGCTGAAGGGACAATTTTATATCAAAATCACATGGGGAAAATAGCCACGCAGATAATTTATTAACTTAAAATCTTATGTGTATATAAACAGTTGCCCATGTTAAAAACAATACTCTCCGAAGTGAGGATAAACCATGCACTGGGAGGGGTCTGCCATAGCCTCCATCCACCTCACTAATGACCGCAGACTTCATCTGGCTCCTCTCTGTTAGGCCTATCCGTGCCCAGAGTCTCTGGCCGTGGTGTTGGGAGCAGGGCCAAGTGAAAAGAGCGGCTCTGAGGGAGGAGAGAGCCCCTCCCTTCCCCACGACATTTGGGGTTTTCTAGATAAGTCCTCACCATGGGGGGTCAGGTTTGGATGAACACAAGTGTGCCTATGGGAAGGATGACTGTCAGCAAAAGCTTTTCCTTGACTGACCTTAGTTTCCTAAATCAAGCACTTGGGGCCCCTGTAGGAGCTTCAACGGACATACTCTGTCCCGTCCCATTTTGCAAACATTGATTGGTTTTGCTCTCACAGAGTGGTGGGCAGCAGGGTGGGCAATGTTGCGGCATTATCTGAAGCACCCCTAATATGTGTCTAGTCTTGCTCTGAAGAAGCAGCTGGAGGCAAGCAGCCACTGTTGGGAGCACTTGACCAGGAAGAAAGGCAGACTCCTCTGCGTCAGACCCTCTCTCTGTAGGATATCTGCAATTAGGTCAAGCTTCCAGGCTCCACAACAGCCTCAAGGCTCTACAACAACCTTTTCATATATATATGTATCTTAAAGTCAGACAGATGAAGATGTTAACATACACTGTTCAATTCATAAGGAAGACACTGGATTAGACAGACACAAATTCACATCCCAGAGAAAGGCAACTGGTATGAAAATATGTTGATTGATGCTCTGCTGAAAATCCATCTCTGCTCTTCCAAATTACTCATGCAGGGGGAGGTCAAGAAGCAATTAAACTCCAATCTCTGGCACCTGACCACCCCCGCCCCCTGCCAAAAGCCCTGAGTTTATGTCTCACTTATGATTCTTCCAAAGGCAAACAAGCTTCTTTAAGAAAGCATAATCTTTTTCTTGATTCTTCTGGCACCCTCTTATTCTAGAGACCTGTAGAGACCCTGGTGTCCAAATGGGGGAGTATAGTTATGGCTGATCCAAGGGAATTGGACGTACTTAAGGTGCTCTTGATACCCGGGGCAAGGAAAAGATAGTTCTGGAAACCTAAATTTAGTTGAGAAAATGGCTGAGGGCTCTCAGTTTGTTTCTCCCCATTTTGCCACACCAAAGGAAACTCAATTTTCCAAATGCTTTCTGAAATGGGATGAAATTGACTCAGTTCCTGTCACGGGGTGAACTTTAAAAGGATAGTTTAATCTGCAGTATTTTTTCAACTTTTCAATTGGATGCCTAAAACTAGTTAATCCTGACCTCGGATTAAGGACTGGTGTTGGTAGGTCCCATTCTTCTCTTCTCCAAAGAGCAAAAAGACCCACATGAAGGAGGGCTGAGTAGAGGTGCTAGGGCCTCAGCCTGAAGAGACAATGAGATTTCCATCTATCCAGATAAGGAATCTGTTTAACGAGGATTTTGTAGGCTGAGATAATCTAGTCTCAATAAAGAATTCAGGGAAGCCCTGCAGGCTCACTAAATGCAGTTCACCCTGGGCGGTCTGACCTTGGCTACCAATCCTGACAGACTCTTGATCCCACTTCAAGCCTGGGGTTGGGTGAAAGGGAGAGAGAAACAGAAAGCAACACCCCCCAGATCAAATAAAGTCATCAAGCAGACACATCTGGGGCACATCTCCCTCGCTTTCAAAGACTGGGAAGTTGCCAACTCACTGGCTCTACCAAGCTCCTCACGCTGCCCATCGGTATGGGAGCCCACGAGAGCCCCCTGTAAGCTGAAGGACCCGTCTCAAGAGCTCCGCCAACAGCAGAACAGAGAGAGAATGGGGTCTCAAGTGTACTTCGTCCATGGGCCTCCTCTGGGTCAAACGGACGCCCAGGGGGAAAGAGAGGGAGATTCTGCTGGGGGTGGCGGAGGTGAATCTGGCAAGTAGAGATGGTTCTTTGGGGTCATGGGACAGTGACCCTGACCACAGTACATAAAAGGCCTGATCAACCTAGGGCCTTTGATCCTCATGAGGTAAGAGGGAGGACCAGGGAAAGCCTCTCAGCCTGTGGCAGCTGATGCTCCTCTCTCTAGTGGAATCTTCCCCAGACACAGCCATGGGCAGCTCGCAAATAGAGACACTTGGGTCAATAACAAGTACTGAGCTATTGGTCTTATTTATCCTGGGAAATGGGTGGACGGCAGGAAAAGCATGTCAGGCCTGTGCCTCCATTTTATTTCCCGAGGGTGTCACTCTGTTGCTGACTTAATGCTGGTTTCCAAGGGTTGGTTGGGTCCCTTCCTCCAGCCCATTGTGCCCTTTGGTTAAGGGCTGATGACTACCGGAACTGACTCACAATTGGTCCTCGGTGTTGCTTGTGACGGTAGGGGCACCAACTCCAACCTCGGAATTAAATGACTACACGTATGTGGAGGTAGGCAGTGAGGGAATAGAGGTAAAGGAGAGGTGGAAGGGTAAGGAGTCTGTCTTTCTGAAACTACTTATGTTACAAAGGGGCTACTTTTAAATCAGAGGGATCTTTCCGTGAAAAGGCCTTCCCTACAAAAGAAGCCAACCTTTTCCAACAAAGTACTGAGAAGGAAACACTCTGGAAATGAATATGCAAAGGCCTTTGCATGTTGAAAGTGTCCTATGTTAATTTTCTAATCTCTGCGTGGCATAGAAAAGATACTGCCCTCCACCCACATTGCCCCTTAATGTGTTACCTACTGATGGGTCTGATCAAAACCACTCTGGGTTTGTAGCATGATTACTACGTTCAACACGTAACAGGATGTTAGTGAGAGAGGTCCCTGTGAAAGGAGAGACACGGTTACTTTGCAATCAAATAATTTAAAATCCTACATCAGTATATAAAGAAGCCCACACAATTTGGATGGAAATTTTGTAGCGTGTGTTTCAACGTCAAATGAAAAAGATATCTTCCAGAATTTGATTCTCCTCCAGGTCTTCGGGGGTCCTGCCTGTCCCCATCTTGTTCCAGGTTGATTTTCGAGGGCTGAGTCGGCGAGTACTGTGATTCCAGGCCCCGGCTTCTCTGGAGGGATGGGACTGAGGTTTGGGAGCAGACTTTGGACTCAGAGATTGAACCAAATCCAGCAGAGATGTCTCATACCTGCAACACACACAACCCAGACAGAAAATGATCAGACCAGTGGAACATTAGAACCCAAGAAGCCTACAGAGATGGGAGCTTTAGGGAGGGTAAGCAGCAGAAGGCCCCTGCTGCCTGCCTGTAAGCTCTTCTCTTCTGCTGATCACCAACATTGTTTTCTAAGCTGTGAAGAGAGACTGTGGAGTGGGCAAAGGAATGGTGACAACAGTAATGATGGCAGTAGTAGCATTTACTGTAGGCTTATTAATTGTCAGGCACTGTTCTTAATGCTTTACATGTATTCAACCTTCATTTAACCCTCTGAACAACCCTACGAAGTAGGTACTCTACTCTTCTGATCTCTAGTACATACACAAGGAAACCGAGGCTCAGGGAAGGAACTCATCCAACATGAAGCCAGTATATGGCACAGTCAGGATTTGGACTCAAGTAGTTTGTCTCCAGTGCTCTCATTCAGGACATTAAAGCTGTCTGGTTTAAATCTCTCCTCTACCATTTGCAGGCTGTGTGATCTTGGGAAAGTTCTTCAACCTTTCAGTTCAGATTCTCAGGCATAAGGGGCTAACAGAACTCCTGTTAGGATTAAATGAATCAGTTGGTATAAATTAACATAATAAGTACTCAGTAAATGTTAGTTCCTTCCTGCTGTCTCACTCCCATTCTCTCTAGAATCTTGGTAAAAGAAACTCTCCTCTGAATCTATGAAGAGCTCTCTCCAAAGAAAGACTGCCTTGGTGTCTGGCATTTTCATCAAAAAGGGTAGGCTTAGAGCAGCAGACAGACAGAGAAACTAATAGTGGTCAGTAACACCCTCATCCATGGCCCATCTGTATGTATTCCCACTATGGAAAGCCAAAGGCATAAATGTATCTGCCTCTATACTCATTCCTACTAGGAGCCAAGTCATTTCTACAGATATATCATGAAGCCTTGAGCAGGCGCACATGGCCCTAGACTTGGCTTAATGCTCTTCTGTTGCTGTCTTGAAACTCTTGATTTTTTTCTTTGACCTTGTGTCTTACAAATGAAATCTGATGGGATAAGGGAGCAGGTGTGTGAACAGAGGAGATACGCTGGGTATGCGTATGTGGGTTCAGGCCACAGGCACAGCGGGCAATGATGGGCAGTGTGTATTCCAAACAGTCGGCCTGCCTGCCTGGTGTGCACATTCCTGCCAAAAGCAGCCAGAGCTGCAGGGCTCTGAGGGTGTGGCTGGGGCTGGGACCTGGGCCCATTCTGGTGACGGTGATGATGGTGGCAGCAGGAGAAGCAGCAGTTGTGGGAGCACTTGCTGGCTTGCCTGTCTTTTCCCAGAACCCATCCCCCCACGGCAAAATATTAGCTCTCTGGCCTGAGCGCTGAAATGAGAACGGTAGCATTTAGGCAATACACATCAGTAAAATACTATAGAACAAAGCATACACGTGGACATTGCAATAAAGCATATACAAGAGATATAAGAATTCTTCAAAGGGTTTAGAATCAGGTGTTAAAACCTGCTGCACCAGGGCGCCTGGGTGGCTCAGTCAGTTAAGCATAAGACTCTTGATTTCGCCTTAGGTCATGATCTAAGGTCCTGAGATCGAGCCCCACATCAGGCTCTGCGCTGGGCACAGAGCCTGCTTAGGATTCTCTCTCTCCCTCTGCCTTCTGCCCCTTCTTCCCCCTCACACACATGCTCTCTTTAAAAAAAACAAAACAAAACAAAAACCCAAGAAACCCCAGAACTCCTTCCCGCCCCCTGCTAAACCAACCGCGCCATTGCAAAGTAAATATCCACGGGTTTAGAAATTAAATGTAAAGATTGTTGCATCTGATGGAAAACAACACTATTTTCATATGCAGCTTCAAATGAACCAATTAATGAGGATGACAATTTTAAAATTAATTTTTTCTTTGTCATGAAAGATATGGCAATAGAAAGCATAGGTAGGAGTTTTGAACTATATACAAATCACTAAGTCACTTTTGGTTTCTTGTATGACCTCTAGAAGTTATGGGACATACCAGAGAAAAACAACACTGAACAAACTGATGATTAAAATTAGATTTTCTGACATATATAAAACTAATGTGTATAAAGAGTTGTACCTTTTTAGAAAAATTGTCCTGTATCATCAGCTCAAGAGATACTGGAATTTATATTTTGAAATCATTTATCAGAAATCTATCCTAGTGTTGCCACAACCTATAAAATATTCCCAACAGCTCCAGTGTCAGTTGCATCCGCAGAAAGATTCTTCTTAAAATTAAAAATTATCAAAAATTATGTGTGATCTTTCATTTGCCAAGAGTGACTGATTTGCTTTTAATTGTATCATTTAAAATAAAGTTGCTAAATGTATCAATTTTGATGATCTAATAAATGAATTTAAAGAAAAGTGAGCCAGAAAAATCTTATGATCAGTCAGGTTATCACATTAATAAAGTATTATTTATTATATAAAATTATGACCTCAAAAATATAAATTTTTTTTGCTATCTGTAGGTTTATGCTATTACTCATGTATCACCATTACTGGTCATGCTTTATAAATTTCTTCTTAAAGGAAAAAACTTTGTATTTTAGTAACTTTAACTGTACATCTTCATCCTACTTTTTTTCTTCATCCTACTTTTTGAACAAGGGGTCCCACATTTTCATTTTGCATTGGTCTCGTAAGTTATGTAGCTGGCCTGCCCTCAAGTTCCAGGCAAGATCAGACTAACATCTCAGGCATGGAAATGTCATATTTTCTATGGTATGAAAAACTGTAAATTAAAATTCTTTTGAGCAGAATTTTCTTTTTGTAGATTTTATTCTCACAGCATTAAGGCACTATTTCAATACAATTATCTCTGCCATTCAAAACAATGGTTACTGTGTTCAACCAAAACATCTTCATTTAAGGTGTAAGCCAGTGAGTTGAGTACTGTTTCCAAGAAAGTTTCTTTATCAGAAAGACGGACCTACTTCATGCTCAAGATATAGGCTTTGTTTGAACCTTCCTTAGAGACATGTGGCAATCTTGTAATATTCACCTCTTCATACAGACTGTCAAAACTTATTGAAAAGTTAGAAACAATGGAAAGGTGTATTCTTCTATATAATTTCATGCTTAAAACAGCTAGGGAGTAATACTCTGAATGAGGAAATAAACCAGCTGTTAAAAAAAATAGAGCCCAAATAATTGGGGATCTGAAAGTATGTCAGAAATCAATCTTTCAGAGATGCAAACTGAAATAGAGAGTAATGACAGGGATTTGTGCTTAAAGACTGCTTTAATAGGTACCAACTTATTTGATCATTTGAAAAAAAAAGCTGTGTGCTTCAAATTCCTTCACAGTACTCTTATTCATACACAATATAGTAGAAAAAAATCTTTATAATATGGAAAGAGTGACCCACAAAACCGTAGAAAGTTAGATCTGATGCATTAGGATAAGTTAGGTTATGCGGCGGAACAAATTAACGTCAAGTTCCAATGGCTTCACATAACTCAAATACATGTCATGCTTATGCTATAGGCTCAAAGTAGGTCCAGGCAGAGTGGCTCCACTATCTTCTGGCTACATCACCTGGAACATGTAAGCCTCTCTACTGTTTCGGCCGGGCAGAGAAACTGAGGAATTGTACATAGGTTTTCACAGCCTGGAAGTGACACAACACTTCTCCTTCTATCTGATTGGCCAGAACTAGTCATGTAGCTCCAGAAGGGGAGGAGAACCGGATATTGGCGAACACTTAGTAATGCTTAGTCATGGAGGACTGGGTCTTAGGCATAATTTGAAACAATCCTCTTATTTTACTGAGGTTCAGAGAGCTGTACGTGAACTGATTAGGGTCACACAGCAAGTGAGTGGCAGAGCCAAGTGGTTTTTACTTCAGGCACCTTGACTTCCTAGACTTGAGTCTTTCCACCAAGATAAATCAGATGTGTAACTAAAGGAAGAGTAGAAGAAGAAAATGGTTGCTGTTTCCAATTGCATTTTATTTTATTTTTTTAGAGAGAGAGAGAGAGAGTGTACAGGCACAAGTCGGGGGGGGGGCAGACAGAGGGAGAGGGAGAGAAAGAATCTTAAGCAGGTCCAGCGCAGAGCCCGAGTTGGGCCTTGATCTCATGACCCTGAGATCATGACCTGAGCCAAAATCAAGAGTTGGATGCTTAACTGCCTGAGCCATCCAGGCACCCCTACATTTTATTTTAAAAGTATAGTATGATTAGTTGTAACTCAGCGTGAACACATCCACATTCGAAATCAACTGGGCTATCTTTTTGCCAATAATTTCATTTACCCTAAAGTACAAATGCTTATCTGCATGATTCTGCTGTTATCATAAAAATTCTCTTTCTCTAGAAGCCATATTCTATCATGGATTACACTGTGGCAGAAGAATCAGAAAGTCTGTGGTAGACAAGGACCTCACATTTCAGTGGCACCTCACAGCTAATTTTATTCAAGTCTTTTAACAGTACTTTTGCTATCAGGAAAGACTAAATAATTTCACAGATTAAAAAGCAAGAAAATAGCAAAGATTGTTTTAAAAACCAAAGCTTGAGATATCATCCAATTTTATACCAGAATTATATATGCAATAAAGCAAAATAAAAAATGAATTCCTATGGCATTTGATACTAAATACCAGGAAAGAGCAGTGTTCATCAAATTATGTTCTGTGAGCAGTGTGCCTTAGTTTGCTGAGGTGACATGTGACAGGAGGTTAGTTATAAAGTTGATTAACTTGGCCTGACCCTGATGGGAGTTTGGTGTTTAAACTATTTAAAGGGATAGGCAACTTATTCGATCTATAAAAATACCATCCCTGGAGAAACTCAGACTCTATTTGAGCCATAGGCATTGACTATGTTGGTCTTTCTTGCGTCTGTACCTCACAGAGCCAGTGCTCCCGAGCTACCCGGGCACATAGGCTGACTTATAAGCTTCCTTACGGAGCAGTGGTAAGCAGAAGGCTGATTTGGTTTATTCTGCCAGTCCCATCCAGGAAACAATTTGGACTTGGCTGTACTGGCATGAATTCTGTCCTCCTAGAGATCTCACTCCAGTTTTGGTTGCCTCTGACCTAGCAAGACATCGAGACAAAACCCAGGGAAGGACGTGGCCTCTGGAGCTTTCCCCTCACATTCCCTTTTATCATCTTTTGTGATTTCAGATCTCTCCGGATTATCCTCCTCTTCTCTCACCTTTTAAATGATGGCATGTCCCAGGGCTCAATCCTCAGCTCTCATAGCTTAAGTGATTACAATCGTTCACATGACTTTTAATACTATCAATATGTCCTAAATGTAGAGCTCCAAGATGGAGCTTGCTCTCAAGTTCCAGACTCACATCCCAACTGCTGCCTGATTTCTCCTCTTGGATGTGTAATAGGCATTCTAACTATCCTAAACAGAACTCATTTCCCCCCCTTTAAATCCTGCTCCTCTCCATCGAGCCAGCTACCTCTGGGCCTGAACACGTGCTGTGTCCTCTGCTTAGGATGCTCTGCTGTCAGACCTAGCTTGCTTCCTCTAGTCATTAATGTCACCTCCTCAAAGAGGCCTTCCCTAAATGCTCTATCTGAAATAGTCATTATACCACATTCATTTTATCTCATTAAGTGTTTTTTTTTAAAATATTTTATTTATTTATTTGACAGAGAGAGACAGCGAGAGAGGGAACACAAGCAAGGGGATGTGCGAGGGAGAAGCAGGCTTCCTGCCGAGCAGGGAGCCCAATGTGGGGCTCGATCCCAGGACCCTGGGATCATGACCTGAGCGGAAGGCAGACGCTTAACGGCTGAGCCACCTAGGCGCCCTGGTGTTTTATTTTCTTTGTATCACTCAATACTACCTAAAATACATTATTTATTGCCTATCTCTTTCCACAGTAATGAGCTCCATGAGGACGGGGTCATTATTGTGTTAACTGATACCATCTCCAGTGCCAAGAATGGTATCTGACACAAGGTAGCTGCTAAATATTTGTTGAAAAAAATGAATGGTCCAATGGCTTAGATCTTAGTACCTTCCTCCATAAGTAGCTTTTTAAAAGTTTTGGACAGCTAGTCTTTAAAAAAAATCACAATTTGGGGCACCTGGGTGGCTCAGTTGGTTAAGTGGCCAGCTCTTGGTTTCGGCTCAGGTCATGATCTCAGTGTCCTGGGATAGAGCCCCACATCAGGGCCTGTGCTCTGTAGGGAGTCTGCTTGAGATTCTCCCTCTCCCTTTGCCCCTCTCTCCACTCTTTCTCTCTCTCTCTCTAAAATAAATAAATAAATCTTCAAGTGGTGGCTCTACCAAAAAAAGTCATCACAATGTATTTCAAACATTCTGCAAAGTATTACCCATCCACACATTCTTGTTGTTTTCATTTTACAAAAAAGGATATTACACATATAGTTTGTATAAACTACTTTTTCATTTGATATATTGGGACTATTTTTTCCTTATCAATTTTCTACAACATTATTTTTAATGAAGAGCACTTAGGTTAGGTCCAAAGTCTTTTGAGACAAAATCAACTAGGTCTCTTATTCCTTCTCTCACTTGGTCAATGCCCAAAGGCTATTCCCCACTACAATCCAACACAGGTTAGCAAAATACTGCTATCTCTGTTATGTTCTGTACTTCCTCCCTCCTTATTCCCATCCCTTCCCATGCCCTCCAATGCTTCTAGAGCTTTTGCTTCATGACATACTTGGCTATATTTTGTACTCTTCTTAGAGTACTCCCTTCATCTCCTATTTTTCCTGAAACCTGGCTCTTTGCTGAGGTCAATGCTTTCCCTACATTATTCTGAGTGGGCACTGTTTATACTCAACATACCCTATGTATTTCATGGCCAAAGGTAGTATTGGAATCATCACTGCTTCCATTATTGCTTTTTGATCACTATTCCCCAGCACCACATTAAATTCTTATTGCTCTGAGTATCCTGTCATCTGCTCTACCACTCTCAACCTCTCTTCATCTATATCATCTATTTACCCACTCACTCTCAATCACTGAAGATGTTAACACTTGATTCTTCCCCTTGATTTTACTTGGACAGTTCAAGTTAACTTTTGCCATCATCCTTGTTAATGTTAACATCACATGAATGACACTGGACCAACACTCTGACTTCTTAGTTCCTTGACATCTCAGGTCAAAGACTTTCTCATCAAGCCTTTCTATTCATATCCTGGAACCTGTCATCAATTAAAATGGCATCTTTTTTGAATTTAGTAATTCAAACATTCTACTACTTTCTGATGCCCACATGCTACCTTCAAGCTTGCTTTTTCAACTATTTCCAGTATCTCTGCCCATTGGTCTCATCAGACCATTAATTCAAACAACGATTGCTCTAAGAACTAAGAATAAAGTGGTGAGCAAATTCACTAAAATCTCTGTCCTGGTGGGACCATTAATAGCATACTTTCTTCCCAGCCCTTTATCCCTTATTCATCTTGAATTCATGGTCTGGCATTCCAATCACTCATTTAACAATGCTCTTAAAAACGTGTCCACTGTGTTTCTGTCCTCTCTCCTAAATCTGGCAAAAGCACAACGCTGCATGAATCTAAATGTCTGCCTTTTCTGTGAGTTATAGTTGGGCAACTTAGTGTAAATAAAACAATGTTCAAAGAAACGAGCAAACAAAGAGCAGATCCAATATAAATTCATTGTCACTAACCTTAAGTGGGTGCGACACATTTTCTGACAAAGCTACTGTATTTCTCTAATCAGCTGTTTTGTTCTCCTCATTTCCCCTTCTTACTACTTTCCTAAACAGATGGCCTTGCTTCCCACTTCAGAGAAAACAGAGGTCATTAAAGAGAATTTGTCTTTACTCTATCAAGTTTACAAGTCTTTCAGCACTCATCATTTCCTCCTTTCATACTGAAGGAAGTGATCCTTCTTTTAGACAAGACTAACTACTCCATTTATGTTTCTTAGGGACATTTTTGTATTGACTATCCACTCTAGAACCTTCAGTCTTTTCCTGTTTACCGTTAATCAAGAGTACTTAAGGAGACCTCCCCTTTTATAACCAAACCATTTCTGATTTTATTACAATCTGGCTTTCATCTTCTACCACACCACTAAAATTGAAATCACCAAATTCACCAATGATCTCCACGTTGTTAAATCAAATGGATTTTTTGTAGCACTTATTTTACATAATGTCTCTGCAGCATTCAATGTAGCTGAATGCTTCTTTATAAACTTCAAACTGTTTTATTGAAATAAAAATACACACAGAAATTTACCTATTTAAAGCACACAGATCAGTGGTTTCTACTTTATTAAGAATTAGGCAACTATCATAATTTAATTTGAGAACATTTTCATTGCCCCCTGCCCCCCTAAAGAAACCCTGTTCCTATTAGCAGTCACTCTCTATTTCCATCCCCTCTCCTAGCCCTAGACAACCACTATCTATCTCCATAAAGTTGCCTGGACATTTCATATATATAAAACCATATAGTATATAGCCTTTTGTGATTGGCTTTTTCATTTAGCAAATGTTTTCAAGATTCAACCATGTTGTACCATGTATCATTACTTCACTCTTCTTTGTTGCCAAATAATATTCCAGTTTGGATAGACCACATTTTGTTTATCCATGCATCACATGATAGACATTGGGTTGTTTCTACCCTTTGGTTAGTGGGAACAGTGCCTCAATAAACAGTCATGTACAAATTTCAGCATGGACATATGTTTAATTTCTCTTGGGTAGATACATAGGAGTGGGATTGCAAGCTCTATGTTTAACCTTTTAAGGAACTGCCAGACTGTTTCCCAAGCTGGATGTACCAGTCCATACCAGTATGTGGAGGTCTTTTTCCTGAGACTGTTAAGCGTCTTCAGAGAAGAATCTTCCAATATTCTACATGGTAAGGAGATGTAGTCTACTTCTGGGCCAGGGAAGGAAGCCAAACTTTCCATTTGTAGACTTTGAATTTATCCTATTTTTAGCCTAATCTGACTCATTTCACCTTCCAAAATATGACATTCCTTAATGTCTCTTCTCTGTTGAACTTTCTAGATAGGGTTCGTCTCTAGTCTTTTGCTTGGGACTAATACTCCATATATGGTACTGTGGTAGAGGTACTGAGTTTCTTAATTCTCACTTCACATGTCCATTCCATAATATTTTTTGTTCCACTCCACATCACTACTTTCCATTGTTCATGTTGTTTCTAATTCCCAAAACTTTCCAAAGTTCTGTGCCATCCATGTCTTTTTGTGTGAATACCCTTCTCAGTGCTTTCTAGCTGTCCAATAGAACCTCTGTTCTATTTAGTAAGTTACTAATCCTTCATTCATTTTCCATTTTCCAAAAATGTGAATAAATCTCTGGTATATTGATGAGTCTTCTGATGTACTTATCCTTGTGAATTTATTCCTTTAAAAGCATTCACTTACTGTCATCATATTGGGGTTTCAGGAAATAGATAAACATAAGTTCTCAATTATCTTAGCTACGAAATGTATTTCCAGAGAGGTTACATAAATTTCTTTTAGGTTTGTTTATTTATTTAAAAGTTTACTTTTAAAAAAATTTTTCTTTTAGGTTTATTATTAGGAGGAATTCCCTAATTTTTTCATTGCTCATATGAATGAATCCCCCTTCCCCATTATATCTTTTAAATAGCTAGTGCTGGTAGAGAGATTTATAGTAATTAAGTTTTGTACAATATTGAACTCTCTTAATTTCTTTAGATTATTTTTTTAATTGATTCTTATGGGTTTTATGGGTAAACAATGACACTGACTATAAATAATGATAGGATGTATGCGATTTCTATTATTTGTATTATTTTTTCTTATATTATTGTATTGGCTAACACTTCCAGGGAAATACCAAAATTATAGGGTTTTTAAAAAAAGATTTTATTTATTTATTTGAGAGAGAGTGAACGAGCAAGACAGCACAAAAGCAGGGGCAGAGGGAGAGGGAGAAGCAGACCCCCCTGCTCATCAGGGAGCCCGATGCGGGGCTCAATCCAAGGATACTGGGATCATGACCTAAGCCAAAGGCAGACACTTAACGGACCCAGGCTGATCTAAAAGGAATTATCTATTGTTTCACTGTTAAGTATTTGCCATCCAGGTGTTCTTTATTATGCTAAGTATTTCCTCTTTCGGCTTACTAAAATCAAGAATGAAAAATTAATTTTACCAAGTAACTTTTGAGTGTATATTGAGATGATAATATACTTTTTCTTTTTTGATATATTGCTAAGGAATATTCTGTTTTTGGCTTCTGAAATAGGAACCACATTCAAGGTCCTAGAATATATTCTACTTGGTTATGTAGTAGTATTCTTTATATATATCACTAAATTAGATTCTTTACAATTATTTAAGGGTTTAAAAAGCTGTATTTATAGGGAATATTTGTTTATAGTCTTTTTTATGGTTCTTTTTTTCCCCTATATGTTATCCTTACCTGGGTGGGAGAAAAGGAATGGTACCAATTCAAGAAAGAATGGCTTTATAAAGAAAGTGGAAGGATAACCATTTATCATACTGGGCCAGGAGTCCTCACATAGGTCTTCTCCGGAGTCCTAAAATAGTTCTTCCCAGAAGTTCTCTAACTGCTAAAGCAAAACTAGGCTGCTATTCAGGTTTTTGAAGCACTTACAGAAGATATAGCATATTTTATAAGTGCTTCACAATCACTTGTCAAGCATCGACAAAAAGGCTAGTAAGAATAACAGGGTGGTCTTGAACCTGCCTATGAAACTGCAGACCTCACAGGAGAACTACTCATATAGATGGAGAGAAAATCAGATGTGTGCAGACATAGGATTGAGGGTACTACTCAGAACCTTACCTTTCTGTGTCTTGTTTTCCATTCAACAGGGGTGCTATCACAACAGGACTTTGCTAACTCTAATTTAACATATTTCTTCCTGAAGTGCTTATCAGCCATAGAATGAATACTATGCAAAATCAGTTCACCTTGAAAGGAGGCTAAAGAACTTACCAAAAGTCAATGAGTATGTGGAAGATGCTCCAATCAAGAACATTTTAAAAAATATTTTATTTATTTATTTGAGAGACAGAGAGAGAGAGAGAGAGACAGAGAGTGAGAGTGCATGAGCGCATGAGTGGAGGGAGGGGCAGAGGGAGAGGGACAAGCAGACTTTCCTCTGAGTGGGGGTCCAGTCCCAGGACCCTGAGATCATGACCAGAGCTGAAGTCAGACACTTAACTGACTGAACCATCCAGGTGCCCCTCAAGAATAATTTTAATATAATATATTAACAGGCACAGCTAACAGAGTAAAATCTCTTATTCATGTTATTACAATTTATATTTTTCTGTAATCTTTACCTTTTCATCTAAGACTCAGTTTCTTATATGAGAAGGAAAAGGAACTAGAAGAGCTACAATTAAGAAGAAGAAAACAAAGCTGGAAGGCTTATATAACATGGTTTTAAGACTTATTGTAAAGCTACATTAATCAAGACAATGTGATATTCGTAAAGGATAGACAGATCAATAGAAAAAATAAGAGTCCAGAAATACATCAACACAAATATGATCAATTGAAGTTTTTACAGATGTGCAGTTAACACAGTGGAAAAAGATAACCTTTTCAACAAATGATGTTGCAACAATTGGACATCCATAAGGAAGAAGAAGGAGGAGGAGGAGGAGAAGGAGGAAGGTGGAAAGAGCAGGTGGGAGGAGGAGAAGGAGAAGAAGAAGAATTATTTCAGCATAAACCTCACACCTTATACAAAAATTAACTTCACATTCACCAAGACAGACCATATTCTGGGCTATAAAACACGCCTTAAAAAATTGAAAAGAATAACAATCATACAATGTCTACTCTCAGATTACAGTGGAGTTAAAGTAGAAATCAAAAATGGAAAGAATATTGAAAAATCCCAAAGTACATGGAGATTAAACAATATACTTCTAAATAAAACATAAATCAAAGAATAAATCTCAAGATAAACTAAAAAATATTTTTAACTGAATAAAAATGAAAACACAACTTAACCAAATTTGTGAGATACAGCAAAAGCAGTGCTTAGAGGGAAATTTATAGCACTAAATGTATATATTAGAAAAAAAAGAAATCTAAAATCAATCACCTGTCTACCTTATGAAACTAGAAGAAGAAAAGCAAATTAAATCTGAAGGAAGTAGAAGAAAATAAACAATAAGGAGAACAGAAGGCAACGTAATTGAAAATAAATCAATAGAGAATCAATGAAATCAAAAGCTAGTTCTTTAAAAAGATTGATAAAATTGATAAGCCTTTAGCCAGGTTAACTAAGGGAAAAAAAAGAGATGCGGTTATTACTAATATTAGAAATACAAGAGGAGATATCACGACAGAGCCTATGAGCATTGAAAGGATAATCAAAGAATACTATGAACAACTCTATGCTTATAAATGTGATGACACAGATGAAATGAACGAATTCCTTGAAAGGCACAATGTGCCAAAAATTGCACAAGAAGAAATAGATAATCTGAACAGGCCTATATCTATTAAAGACACTGAACTGATAATTAATTAATAACCTTCCAAAACAGAAAGCTCCAGGCCCAGATGGGTTCACTGGTAAATTCCACCAAACATTTAAGGAAGAAATTATACCAATTCTCTTTCAGAGGATGAAAGCAGAGGGAATTCTTCCTAACACATTCTATGAGCCCAGCATTACCCTAACACCAAAACCAGACAAAGACACTACAAGACAACTACAGACAAATATCTTTCATAAACATGGATGCAAAAATTCTCAACCAAGTGGGATTTATCTCAGAGATGCAAGGTTAATTCAACATTTGAAAAATCAATTAATGTAATCCATCACATCCACAGGCTGAAAAAGAAAAACACATGATCATATCAATAGCTGTAGAAAAAGTATTTGACATATCCAAAACCCATTAATGATAAAAATGTTCAGTGAGTAAAGGGAACTTCCTCAACTTCATAAAGAATATCTACAAAAAAACCCAAAGCTAACATCACACTTAAGAAGTTGAGAAACGCAGCTTTCCCACTAAATTCAGGTATGAGACACGGATATCCTTTTGCCACTTCTTTTCAACATCATACTGGAAAAACTAGCTACTGTAATAGGACAAAAAGAGAAAATAAAAGGTGGGAAGAAGGAAATAAAACTTTTCGTTCACAGATGACATGATTGTCTATGTAGAGAATCCAAAAGAATCAACAAAAACTCCTGGAACTAATAAATGATTATAGCCAAAGTTACAGGATACAAGGTTCATATACAAAAGTCAATCACTATATACCAGCAATGAACAAGTACAATTTGAAATAAAAAATACAATACTATTTACACTAGTGTCCCCCAAAATGAAATACCTGATAGAAATCTGACAAAATATGTATAAGATATACATGAGGAAAACTAGAAAACTCTGATGAACAAAATCAAAGAACTAAATAAATGGAGAGATATTCCACATTCATAGCTAGGAAGACTCAATATTGTCAGGATGTCAGTCCTTTGCTGCTTGATCTAGAGATTCAATGTAATTAATCCCAATGAAAATCCCAGCATGTTATTTTGTGGATATGGACAGACTGATTCTAAAGTTTATACGGAGAGAAAAAAGAGGAAGAATAACCAACACAATATTGAAGAACAAAGTTGGAGAACTGACACTGCCTAACTTCAAGAATTATTAATAAAGCTACAGTAATCAAGACAGTGTGGTATTGGTAAAATAACAGACAAATAGATCAACGGAATACAACAGAGAGCCCAGAAATGGACCCACCTAAGTATAATCAACTGATATTTTGACAAAAGAACAAAGGCAATACACTGGAGCAAAGATAGCCTTTTCAACAAATGTTCAAAGATAGCCTGGGACAAATGGACATCCATATGTAAGAAAATAAATCTGGACACAGACCTTTCACCTTTCACACAAATTAACTGAAAATGGACCATAGACCTAAATGTAAAATACAAAACTAGAAAATCCCAGAAGATAGACAGAACATTTATCTGTGAAAAACACTTTAAGAGAATGAAAAGACAAGTTCTACACGAGGAGAAAACATTTTCAAAATCACATGTTTAACAAAGGACTTCTACCTAGAATATATGAAGACCTCCCCAAATGATACCAGATGGAAATCTGGATGGACACAAAGTGGAGCATAACATACGTATGACTTAAATGTATGATAACAATAGCACCAAGGCAGGGAGTGGGGAAGTGGAAGTAAACTGTTGTATGGGTCTTTCACCATATAGGAAGTGTATTAATATTACTTAAAGGCAGACTGTTACAGAATGGCACTTTTATTAATTTGTTTCTAACTGTTCATTTTTAGTATTCAGAAGTAGTATTGAATTTTGTGTGTTCCCTTTTATCCTGCATCCCTTATAAACTCATTTAGTTTTAGAAACTTCCTGCAGAGTCCATGGTATCTTTTATGTAGAAAATTATTCTGCCTATGAATAGGGACAGTTTTATTTATCCATTTCTAATCCTTCATCTGATGTATTTTAGTTTTTCTTTTAGAGCAAACAATCAAATTTAAAATAATGTTATCAATGTGATTCAAGTCTACATCAAGGATTAACTAAGAAGATCGATAACAGAGATATCAATTGTATAAGACACAGATTTGAAGTACCGGTAATCCTATTCCGTCCTTACATATCAGAGAAGTACAAATTTTAGACCAAATTCTACCTTCATGTTTGATTTATGTCGTCTCCTTAAGAGAGATCTCCATAGTAGACATGCAAATGAAAGGTAAGAAGAGGGGGCGCCTGGGTGGCTCAGTTGGTTAAACATTGGACTCTTGATTTTGGCTCAGGTCATGCATGGTCTCAGTGTTGTGAGATTGAGCCCCACATCGGCTCCACACTGGGCGTGGAGCCTGCTTAAAATTCTCTCTCTCTCCCTCTGCCGCCCCCCCCACCCCCTTCTCAAAGAGGAAGAACAGAGCAAAAAGGGCATGGTTACCTAACATGCCAAATTGGAAAGAGAATACTTCTTTGTTGAGAATCAAATTTAGATCTCAGGAAGAAAGAGAGAAACACAGTAAAATAAAGTGGAACAAATTATTGATTTATCTTTCCATCAAAGAGATTAGACAGCTTTGAGGAATCCCTTTCAAAAGATAAGATTTCTAAGAAAAAAATTTTAGTTTTAGAGGCTCTAACAAAGCCACTGGTATTGCATGAATTTTCATAGTTATTTTTTTAAAGCTCTCATTAAACATAAAAACAGAATTAAAACTTCTGCTCCTTTACTTTCTTCCCCCAATTTCGCCAACTGCCTTGTCAGTAACCTTCCTGTATAGTTCATTAAAAAATATAAGCCACAGGGAACTATATGATTCTTCCGAGTGCCAAATTACTAACCTCTTTGTATCTGCATTCAACTTCTTTCTTCCCTCAGTTACAGTGAAAGGAGTGGACGTCTCCTAACAAAAGCTGACTGTTCTTTATCTGCTCTGAATTCCATCCCCCATCACCTTCTTAGGGACATTCATCGTTTGATCATCTCCTCTCTCCTCAATATTACTTTTTCTTTCTTAACCAAATCACTATCATCAGCATTCAAACAGGCTCTAGTATCTTCCAATATTTAAAAAAATCCTGAAAGTTTTTCTTTCTAGAAAAATCACAACTAATAAATGAAGAGGTAACAATAGAAAATTAACTGTTTTGCAACCCCTAATCTAGTCAGCAATCATCAATGGCTGCTAAAACCTTAAGTGAAAGGTTGATAGGGACCTTTATAATGGAAGGGTCAGGATGACATCATCTAAGCCCACTTATCCACGTTTTATAATCATGAAAGTAGGACAACCAGTAATTATTTTCTTCCTTATCTATTACAGTAGAAAGTACACAGCATCACCTATGAAGTATTCTTACTACAGAACAATGAAATTTGAGCCTAATCAAACCTCTAGATCTAATTGTCAATTCACGTGAAATGTAAAGTATGGAAGAGTAGTAAACGACATTGTAAGGATATAAACATCCGTGTCCCAGAATATGTGAAATTCTACAAGACAAATGACTTAGTTACTTCAACAAATAAATGATATTACAAAAGAAAGGAAACCTGTTATAGATAAAAGATTTAAGAGATCAATCAACCAAATGGGAGTACGTAGACTTCAATTAAATAGTGATTAAAAGAATCAATGATAGATATGTATGTTTGAAACAAACCAGGAAAACTGAGCATGGAAAGAGTTTTGGATGATATTAAAAATTTGTTACTTTGTTGGGTGCATAATGGTATTGTGATTATGTATTAAAAAATCATTATCTGTTAGAAATGCATACATTCATTGGTAAAATGACATGATGTCTGGGATTCAGAAAGAACAATGAACGCTGAAGGTTTCCAAAACTCAGTAAACCACATGGGTCCATTATAGTCTCTCTACTTTTGTGTGTATTTAAGAACTCCCATAGTACAAAATTAAACAGAAATCCTCCCTTAACCTGCATTCCCTTTTGCTTGTCTTTATAACAACCTTTTTAAAACAGTAGCATGTTTTCTGTCCTACTTCCTCATCTCTCATTTGGTCTCTAATCACTCCAACTCACCTGACCACTTTCCTGAAACTATTTTTCTTAAGGTTATCAAACCCCCTCTCTTTTGGCAAATCCAGTAGATATTTCAATTATTGACCTCTCAGACTCATTCTATTGACCATGTCTATCAACCCTTCTCCCTCTGGTTCTCCTGGTTTCATGGAAGACATTATAACCTTCTGAATTTCTTCTGGCCTTTTGGGTCACTCTTCAATATCATTTCTAGTTTTTAAAATTTTTTCTATCCAACTTCAAAATATTTGCACTCCTCAGTGCTTAGGTCAGTAGTCTTTTCTCTTTTCAGCTTTTGTCCTCATACTCTTCTCTTTCTCTTGAGGTGATCTCAGTATTCTGTAACCTCTCTATGTCAATTCTCAGATTTTTTATCTTTAGTCCAAGCTCCAAAATCTAATCATCTACTTGATTTCCTTACTTGGATATCTTGAAGCATCTCAAACTTAAAACTGAAGGCTTCATCTTTGTCCAATATCTATCCCTTCTCCCATGGTAAATCTGCTCCCTCCTCTCCCAGTTTTCTCATTTCAGTAAAAGCTCTTTCATCCACTCAATCCCAAAGCCAAAAATCTTGAGTCATCCTTGACATCTTACTGCCCTCTTCCCTATAAGGTCCTGTTGGTGCTACTTCCTAAAAATATTATGGTTTTGATTGTTTTTATTCCATTTCGAACTCTAGAGTCCTAGTTATTATCATCTCTCATCTGTATTACTGCAGCAGCCTCAATGGTTTCCCATTCTATTCTTGTTCCCCTCCATAGAGCAACCACAGAATGTTTTTACAAATTCAAAACACATCCTATCAATCCCCTTCAGGGTTATCCCCCTGCACTTAAAGTACAAAACAGTTCACATGGGCAGTGTGACAGTTAATTTTCTGTGTCAGCTTGGCTAGTATATGGTGCCCCATTGTTCGGTCAACCACTAGTCTAGATGTTGTTGTGAAAATATTTTTAGAAACAATTAACATTTACAATCAATTGACTTTAAGTAAGACAGATTATCCTCCAGAATGTAGGTGGGCCTCATCCAGTTAGTTGAAGGCCTTAGAAACAAGAATTAATGTTTCCTAAAGAAGAAGGAATTCTGCCCAAAACTGCAACAGATATTCCGCCTGAGTTTCTAGACTGCTGACCTGCCCTATGGATTTCAGTCAAGACTATAAACATCACCTTTTACCCCAAATTCTCAGCCTGCTGGCTTGCCCTATGAATTCATCTTGCCAGGCCCCACAACTTATGAGCCAGTTGCTTAAAATACAGTCTGTCCCACCCTCTCTTCCCCTCCTGTGCCCTCGAGTCTATGTATCTCTCATCGGTTCTGTTTCTGTAGAGAACCCTGACTAATGTAGGCAACAAGACCCTGAATGTTAAATCCCCGCCTGCTTCTTCTTTCTCATTTCACATGACTTTCTCTTCCGTTCAATTGTGTTCCAGTGTACAGCGGTCTTCTTTCTATTTCTGGAATGGACAAGTTGTTTCTTGCATCAAGACCTTCCTATTTACTGTTGCATGTGTTAGAATGTTTTTCTTCTCTCAATCTCTCTCCCTTTCTCTTTTCCCCTTTTACTTTTTAATACAGAAGAGAGTATGTAGTATTTATGTATAGTTAAGAATAACAATGTAAATACTTGACTATCAACCATCTACCTATTTTTCAAATATAAAGCTTCACTCATAATAAGAGAAAAGCTAGTTATTTTTTTTTAAACTTTGTAAGGTTTTTTTTTTTTTTTTTTTTAAGATTTTATTTATTTGACAGAGAGAGAGAGACAGCCAGTGAGAGAGGGAACACAGGCAGGGGGAGTGGGAGAGGAAGAAGCAGACTCCCAGCAGAGGAGCCTGATGTGGGGCTCGATCCCAGGACTCCGACTCCTAAGCCGAAGGCAGACACTTAACAACTGAGCCACCCAGGCGCCCTGAGAAAAGCTAGTTATAACTACTAGTAACAATGTTCATGTCTCAGTTTGGCAAAGAACTACTTTTTTTATGCTCTTGAAGGTGTAATAAAATAGGCGCTTTCAAATATTGCCTATTTCAAATAGGCATTCCAAATATTCAAATGGGAACATAAGTTGTACAATCTCTATTGAAGCAATTTAGCGATATCTTTCAAAATTCATCATGAACTTATGTGTGACCAATAACTGCATTTCTAGGAGTTTATCCTATAGACACCCTTTCACATGTATAAATGACATGTATAAGAATATTCACAGCAGCCTTGTTTGCAATCACAAAAGACTGCAAATAACGCAAATATCCATTCACCAGCGGGCTGGTTAAATGCGTTATGGTACATCCATATAATGGGACACTGTATAGATTTAAAATAATGTAGTTTTATAGTACACATGTTGGTATACAGCCAAAACTGCATATGTGTAATTATCCCTACAAGGACACACAGGAAACTGGTAGTGGTTGCATCAAACAAAGGAGGGTACTTGGCTGGATGGGAGACTAGGGTGTGAGAAAGCCTTATTCAAACAATATCCCTATGAATTTGTACTCCTTGAATAAGACAATAATTATAAAAACAACTTAGTTCAGTTCGCTGTCTCTGACAAGTGAATATTTGACCCACCTGGATCTGAAATACCTTAATGGGTTCCTCCTATAATCTGTGTAGCCTTGCATTTTATCAAGGAGAACAGTATGAGGAAATGATTTAGAGGAAGGCAGAGACATTGCCTTTTATGGAGATTCCTGGATTAGGAATAAATAAAATGTCCAAGAGTGGTGATGTAGGCTCACAATCCTTATCTGTAATTAAAACTGAAAGTTTTTTCATAACCTTTTTGGTAGCAACATCTGACCTATGCCAAACTTATTTGGTTGCAAAATCTGACTTGAGCTGATATGAGGCTATTTATACTTATCACTTATCCCATTTAACGTGAATAATCCTAAACGTGAATAATTTTGCTCTACCTCACAGGGTATGTACACTATGTTACCTTAAACAATTGTGAATTCCAAAATACATTTGGCTCCAATAGTTGTGTATGAGGGACTGTGGACCTGACTCATTTCTCTCCTGGCTGGCAGTCCTGAGCTATGTCTTCACACAAAGATATTATCATGAACAGCAACAGCCTCCTGGAAGTTCCCCAACCTTCTTCAACAATGCCCACCATTCAAGGTTCTTGAGATGTCTATTCCTGGCTTTTTGTTTTTGTTCTCTGGGAGTTTTGGTAAAAGACTACCACTTTGCAAGCAACGTAGTTGATCTCAGATTTTGATATGGAAAGCCAATTTGGACAAATCTGACAATTTGTGCAACTATAAAAACAGAATTATTTAAGCAGGATTTCTTTTCTTTCTATCATTGTTGCAGGAACTACATACAGATTAAAAAAAAATTACCAACCCTGATATCCAAGCCTGTACTTTGAAGTAATGAAAAACTTAAAAAAATCCTAATTATTTCTAGTATCTTAATTATTTTATGAAATCATGAGATTAGATAATGTCCACTTAATATAAAATATTCTCTTTTCTATGGATTTGTAACTTCCTACTAATTATTAATTAAAGCCTAATTTAGTATGGCTGGAAGCTAGAATGACAAGTGAAATTTATAGACCTCAACCTTCATTATCTGGAGAGAAAAGCATTGTTAGCTTGGAATCGAAAAATGTTACCTGCTAGGCTCCAGGAGGAAAAGCAGTAAGCTGATTGTCAGAGAACATAATGTAGAAACCCAAAGCAAGAGAAGTGCTTGCCTTATAAATTCTACCAGGCCAAAGTGATGCTAGGTTACCCTGTTTATTAGCATGCACTTTAGAAAGTTCAGGGCACATATGGATATGCATTCATTCCATTTTATGATACATATTATTGAAAACACATTCTGTAACATAAATAATTCATCAGTGCATTGTTTGAAGTTGAAGATTACAAAACTGAACGATAGTGTTCTATGACCATGTGTACTTTCAAAGAGAAAGACAATATCAATTGATGGACTTTATAACCTTTATATGAACCTACTGGGGACAACAACCCAGCAGAAAAGAAATAACTCCCTCTTCTTATACACACACACACCCCACACATAATTTCTCTGTGTGTGTGCCACAGGCTGTTGTCCTTAGTGTAAGAACAAACAGGTGTTCAGGGCTGCTTTAGCTGGGATGGAATGAACTGGAGAGGAAGGTGTTCTGCTTGTTTTCAAGGCCACAGCTGAAGTTGGGAGACTAGAACTGACTGTGAGCAAGCTGAAACAGGAATTTGTTGTAAGGAGGAGACCTGAGATTCTTCCAGTTTCAGATAGCAATTTATACTCCTCCATCCTCTGGTCACAAAGACGTTACAGGTTGGCTGAGGGCAAAATCACGAAACAACAGAAACCAGTGAACATTTGGTTAAAGAGGTCACCCACTTTGTTGATCGTATAGATGGCTCCAGAAGAGTCATTACTTTAAATGGTTCATTGGGATTTTGAACTCAAAGACTGTTTCCCTAATTCTGGATATGGTTGGATGGGGAGGCATGTTTGGGTTAATCTATGCCCCCTAACTGGCCATTATCTATGACACTGTGGATGAAAATTAGAGATGGGGGAATATCGAACTTTTTGGGATAAACACAACCATACACAATAGCCTGAAAAAGGCAATTGCCTAACTCCCCTATTAAATGCAAAATGGAACACCACAGGTGGAGCAATTTATATGCTGTCAATGGAAGCCATGTTCAATGGCCATTTACGGTCACCAGGATGTTCTCCCAATGAATATACCTCTGACCTAGAGCACATTAAAAGACGTGATTAGCATGCACCTAATGTTCCTCTTATGTTACTTTGTTCCAGGTGCGGGGGTAGGAGGACAAGAAATAGTGCAAGAAACTGTATCTGATTTACTGTTCCAACTTCCTTTAATAGGCTTTACTGATGCTAGGAAAATTAGAATAATTTTGTAGAAAAGGTAGGACAGGAAGGAGAGTCAACAGAGAAAACAAGGGTAGCCAAATAGGGTGAAAATAGTTCAATCATAAATAAATGGAATGGAAAAAGCAGAAACTGACGGGAATGAAACCAGATTTTTAACAAAGCATTACCAACACTAGGGAACCCATGGTGGTTTCTCCCAGTGCATTGGCAGTAAAAAGACCCATACAGATCAACTATCTATCCCAGTTTGGAAGAATTTAGAAAATTGGATGACAAGGAAAAGCCCAATGAATTTGATACTGAAATACAAGAGGTGTCAATACGATTGAATCTGATGAAAATTGACGGTAAGGCCAGGAGCTCCT
Organism: Ursus americanus; assembly: GCF_024610735.1. Taxonomy (NCBI): domain Eukaryota; kingdom Metazoa; phylum Chordata; class Mammalia; order Carnivora; family Ursidae; genus Ursus; species Ursus americanus. The sequence continues at coordinate 34,405,934 of NC_142145.1, forward strand.
TCTGGCTCATTGTAGTTGGCACTGGGCCAGCATAGTAATTGAATCTGATGTCCCTTGTTTGGGTCAAGATCAATGGTAAGTGGAAGGAAGGAGGTAAAATAAATAAATGGGGTACGCTAAGGTGAAAACACATTATTTTGGTGTCTTATGAGAAGCTCAGAGCAAGAGAATAATGTTATTTCTTAGCACAGTCGGCAACTGCCTAAAAGGTGAAACAATATTCCTTGTTAAAGCCACTTCTGTTTCTGAAAATTGACAAGTAGAATGCCAACCAGCAAGTTGTGGCATTCTCCAGTAAACGCCTTTGTCTTGCATTATTCCCAACCAGGAAGATTCCATTTAATCATTTTTTTTCTCTACAAAGAAATACATTCTAATTGCATGACTTAACTTTAATAAATATTTTTCTCATCTCGAAGACAGTTGTAGGAGTCACATTTAGAATATACCATATACTTTATAGGAATGATTTATACTACAGATTAAATTTGTGTATAGATCCAATAAAGAAGAAAAAAGGAGAGAAATTTTATTGGAAACACAATCACATTGTAGCATCCCTAAGGTAACTTAGAAGAGAAACATGTACATCCTCACTCCAACAATCAACCTTGCTAACAGGCCAATCTAGGCAGTTTTATTTCGCATTGCTAATTCCCACCTATCTCTTATTTATGCATGGAATGGTTAACACAAAAAAATTTTCTGCTTTTTTAACTTCCAGATATTTCACAATTTAGAGAAACTCAGTCTAAAGAAAGAGAAGTGTATAAATAAAACAAAAGAGAAAAGATTGGAAGGAAATACACTAACTGCTAAAATATTAACAGTGTTATACATAGTGTTTACAGTACCTACAGTGGATGGGTAGGATTATAGGTGATATAAATGTTACTTTAAAAAATCTACATCACCGCTGCAATTGTCCCAAATAAGCTTAAGTGATTGCTGTCAAATCACTGGTGTCAGTTTCTTTAAAAACTTATTAGCGAACAGATTCTTGAATGGATCCTTGCTAATTCAGCTGAGTCCTACACACAGCCCTCTAAGAAGGATTACAGTTGTATCAGGGAGTGAAAGCTGAGTGCCTATGTCGCAGCCAACTGATCTTAGCAGTCTAAACCTGACTTTAGGACCAAAGGCTAAAGGTGGTGGCAAGAAAGGAAACTTGAAATAGTTCATTACAGGCCCCATAGTATTTCATAATTTTTGTAAAGGCTAAATGAATATATTTCTTCGAAGTTAATGTTAAATAGTTTATGATATTCAGTTATAATTCTAATCTGTGGTATTTCTTATCTTAAACCTCTGATATGAAAACTTCTCTATATAACCTTTTTATTTAATTTAAAAACATAATTTTAGTCAAATAGCCAATTTAAATATTAAGTTCTGATTTGTTTCCCCCATGTTTGCTTTAACCTATTCCAGACTACACTGACAGTTTTCCCTACTACAATGTTTCCTTCTGTCTTCCAAATAAACAGTTGCGTGAAGGAGAGATTTTGATTTTTTTTACAAGCAATAATTGATTAAAAAAGATGTTGGCCCCAGTCTGATTGGTTTTTATATCCAAACACTTGAGGATATTGTGTACCAGTAGCCAATGTTAACAGAGAGGTGTTTTTTCCCCCTTTTTTGTGCTTTGAAGCCATACTCACTCATATGGAAAGCCATATTAGCTGAAACAAATTCTTCCCCCCACTCCCTCCCTCTCATATAATAGCTTTCTGACAAGAGATTTTTATCTGTCTTTGTTTGAAGATCTCAAATGGATCGACTTGACTTTTTTTCAATCTAAAATGAACGTGATGCAGGGATTTACCCTTTGTGCAACAATAGGACCAGAAAGAGCACACAAGACTGTGAAGTCTGCAGGGCATGAAATTAAAATTTTCACATTGATACAAAAACCTCCACTGAAGTAATGATAGAATGCTACAATCTTAGCATGAGACCCTCTGGTCTGAATAAGTCACTGCCATGTAACCTACATGTGCCCCTCAGTAGAAACATTTTGCTGCTCACAAAAATACATATATCCAGAGGGAGAAGATAAAAGAACTGGGGCAAGCTGTGGTGAAGCACAAACTTCCGGAAGGGGACAGTTCTGGAAAAGCTGCTCAGCTCCAGCAGCACCTAAAGGAGAGCAGAGGGAACGTGTGGTCCTGGCAGAGGGCGGCTCATGGACAAGCACAGCAATCCCGTGGGCTTCTAACTCTCCTGTGGTCCAGAGTGGTCAGGGCTCCAGGGGTTTCAGGGCCAGGTCCAGTCTTAGTTCTGCCACTACTTAGCTTGTTCCTGCGTAAATCAGTGGTTTATGTTACGGTTATAATCCACCAGAGATGACACCACACCTCAGCTTTTACCAGAATCTGGTTCTTCTACTACCAGTCCATTTCTTCCCCAAATCCAGAAGACAGGAGCTGGTAGTGGGGTGTATCAACTGGTCTATAGAGAAGTTTTATTTTAGGAGCATTTCTCAGTCATGAGCTGAGATTGTGAAGACAGCAGACGTGGGCTGAATGGAATGAAAAGTCACTAACTGAGGATTCTCCCCTGAGCTAGCTGGCACAGTACTTCCAACTACCCATGCAGGAGGGAATCACTTCATTACTGGAGAACATTCAGAAGCATCCTAATGAAAGTCCACACAGAATGCCATTTGTGGTAAATAGTCAAATCTGCATCTGGTAGGGCAGGTGTCCCAAGGCAAGATACTTCTAGCCTTCATCAGGTCACACCAAAAGCTAAGTATATGACCATGGTGACTTCTGATGGACAGATTTCTTCCAGGGTGTAGGGAAGAGACTGCCTTCTGCAAGAAATAAGTTTAATATCCTCTCCCTCAGCATGGACTGGCATGGTGTTCCAGCTCTGGCTTTCAACCTAACTCTTCAAAGTGCCTGCTCAGGGTTACTCAGAGCCCTAGAAAGAAGAAAAATCCCCAAGGTACAACTGTTTGCATCTTTTAATTTACTTAATGTGTAACATTTACAAAATAATCCCACTGAAAAGTAATCCCACTGGCTAGGCATGCATTTTATCGTATCTTCCTTATATATTACTATTATTAAACATAAACATTTATCCAGAATATTTTTAAACTGTCAAAATTTAGAAAGGATGAATTCTTCATGTATGTTAAGAAACACAAGTGGATATAAGACTTTGACGAGATGTGCAGTTGTATATAAGGTTTGTTGGCTTTCTAGCTTGCTGTCCTTTTACTGGGTTGGAGCCTTTCTTCTAGGCTCTAACAATGGGCTCTGGTTTTCAGTGGCCCATGTCCTGTGACAGGGTGTTAAGCAGGGTCCCTATTCTAATACAAACTACAACACATCTCAGAATCTCCCAGCTCTTTCAAAGGAAGAAACAGCTTCTCACATGTAAAACAATAATCATTGTGCCCTTGCCTGCGAAGAGACTTACATTCCAACCAAGATGATGAATTCTCAATCTCAGTAAGAGTCTTACTTTAGTATGCACCCACGACAGAAAAAAAAAAAAAATCAGTGAAAGACTTGATAAATAAACATGTAATGCATGGGTCAATTACTCTAGAGCTTCAAGATGAACTTGGAATCTTCCTTCTTCAGGTAATATTAGGATTTGTACACCAAATGGCTTACTGATATTTTCTAAAAGGTAATATAGGAAGGATGCTTTGGTGAGATGATGTATCTAGAAGTCTTAAGGCTAATAAAAGAACAATATTCATGTGTTTCCCTTTACTCTTTCCAAAGTATTTTCATATATATCCATCTCTTAATTTTTGTGGTTAAACTATTAAAAGTTACAGAAAATACAAAATGTATCTAGAATTTCTCCACGAGAAATAAAGAAAAGTAGGCTGAAAGAAAAAAAAGAGGACCATCATATCTTTTTTTGGGGGGGGTCATAATCCATTAATATGAAAAGCAAATAGTATATGGGGAAAACACGAAAGGTGTTAAATATCAAAACCACAATGAGGGATCTCTTTACACCTGTTAGAATGGCTAAACTATAAAGACAAGAAATAACAAGTATTGGCAAGGATGTGGAGAAAAGGAATGCTTGTGTACTATTGGTGGGAATGTAAATTGGTGCAGCCAATGTGGAAAACAGTATGGAGGGTCCTCAAAAAATTACAAATAGAAATACCATATGATCCAATAATTTCACCACTGGCTATTTACTCAAAGAAAATGAACACACCAAAAAAAAAAAAAAAAAGGAAAATGAAAACACCAATTTGAAAAGATACATGCACCCCTATGTTTTTTACAGCATTATTTACAATAGCCAACATATGGAAGCAACTGTCCATTGATAAAAGAATGGATATAAAAGATGTGATGCATGCACATGCGTGCACGCGCACACACACACACACTCTCTCACACACTCTGGAATATTATGCAGACATAAAAAAGGGGATGAGCTCTTGCCATTTGCAACAATACAGGTGGACTTAGTGGGTATTATGCTAAGTGAAGTCAGACTTAGTTAAATACCATATGACTCATAAATGCAATCTAAAAAACAAATGAATAAACAAACAAAAAGCAGAATCAGACCTATAAATACGGAGAACACACTGATGGTTGCCAGAGGGTGGAGAGGTGGAAGGATGGACAAAATGGGTGAAAGGGAGTAGGAGATACAGGTTTCCAGTTATGAACTGAATAAGTCACAGGAATAAAAGGTACAGCATAAGGAATATAGTCAATGGTACTGTAATAGTGCTGTATAGTGACAGATGGTAGCTACACTTGTGATGAGCATAGCATAATGTACAGAGAAGATGATTCGCTATGTTGTACACCTGAAACCCTGTGTATCAACGATACTCAAATTAAAGTGTTAAATACATTAAAAGTGGTGTATATATATATACACACACACATATATTTAAATATATAAACAGTGTATAAACATGTGCAGCTGAGTTAAGATACATTAGCCAATGATCACTAACTACATTATTGTCTGTCTTCTCCACTGTAAGTATTCTTGTTGATAAAGTCTTTGATTTACTCAGTGGTATTTTTGGAACTATCATACACAATCCTGACCATTCTTTCCCTAGGGCAAAGCATGTAGCTTACACTAAGATATGGTCACTTTTTTCAATGTGGCTAATGACCTTAATCTGGACTTTAAGGGTGTTAACTTTTTCTTCTGTTTTTCTCTTGGCATCCTCCCTAAAGTAAGATCTGATGTTTTCCAGACATGGTTTCATTTAAACATTAAAAAAGAAAAACCTGGGGCGCCTGGGTGGCACAGCGGTTAAGCGTCTGCCTTCGGCTCAGGGCATGATCCCGGCGTTCTGGGTTCGAGCCCCACATCAGGCTCCTCGGCTATGAGCCTGCTTCTTCCTCTCCCACTCCCCCTGCTTGTGTTCCCTCTCTCGCTGGCTGTCTCTATCTCTGTCGAATAAATAAATAAAATCTTTAAAAAAAAAAAAAGAAAAAAGAAAAACCCTCAGTAAACACATGTTCACATAGCACAATTTTCAGAAATGTAGGTTGCACCAGTCCCCTGTCAACTGGGAAGGTCAGAGATACCCACATAATTGCTCTGCACTGCGCTGTGAATGATGGGCACCACGTTTATCTACTTAATGTTTCCAAACTACTGGCCAGCACAAAACCCAAAGATTTTGAAAGGAAGTTTAAAACATGTTATTCTGAAATCAAATTTGTTTTTGAAAATGTTTATTTCTCATTTTATTCTCAAAATGTATAAACTACTCTGAAATCAAGAAGAAGATGCACATGATTTCATTTTGATTTTGTCTCTAAACAAAGGTGAGGCTCAGGCCTAGGATGGAAGGCTGACCTAAAGTTCCATATGGTCAAGGGCTCTGTCAAGGCTTTGCTGCTAGTTAGCTGTAGAGGCTGGATGAATCCAGGTCTTTGGCCTTTAATGCTAATGCCGTTTCCTCTAAGCCACACTGCCTGTCTGCATGAAAGGGTTTTAACCTGATGAAACCAGAAAAACAAAGTAGCCACAGTCCAAAGCAGAGGCTTAGAAGAAGGTGTATGCTATGGCTGAACATAAGCAAAGGAATGGCTAAGTGAAGAAACCTGTGAGACGCTGTCCAAGCAATCAAATCCCAATGTAAAGAACGTGCTGAAACGTCTCACAATTGAGAATCTGCTCCTTGAAAACTTCCTAAAAGCCTAGACATCTTTCAATTCTTATAAAACGGGAACACCTTAAAGTCGATGAAAATGCAAGGAAGTTCGGGAAGTAAAAGCTGCACAGTTAAATGTATAGGCAGGGCACAAACCCATGGTTCTTCTGTAGATGTGAAGAAGACCTAATGGAAAATAACTGTCTACAGGAATGCCATGAACTGGAAAACTGAAAAGGAAACAGTTACTTTGTGATCATTGGAATGTCTGTTATGTGCCAGGTCCTGCTCTAGGACAGGGATATAGAAATGAATATAATAAAAGAAATCCTTGCCCTGGGGCACCTGGGTGGCTGGGTCCACTGAGCATTCAACTGTTCATTTCGGCTTAGGTCGTGGTCTCAGGGTTGTAAGTGAGAGCCCCCACTATGGCTCCCTGCTCAGTGGGGAGTCTGCTTCTCTCCTTCTCCCTCTGCTCTTCTCCTACCCCCGCTCTCTCTCTCAAACAAATAAATAAAGTTTAAATAAAGAAAAAAAATTCTCATGAAGTTTACATTCTCGGCACAGGAGAGGGGAAGAAGCGGAGATTAAATAAAACACATTAGCAAATTATATGGTGTATTAGAAGATGATAACTACTATGAAGAAGGATAAAGCAGAGGAGGAGGAAAGAGGTAGAAAACATTAAGAATGATTTCCTTAGGAGTCTTTCCCTTGTTACTCAGAGGATGACGGCACCATACGGCTTTCATAGAGAAGACTGCCATCAACTCTATGTTTTAGTGGTTAGACCCAACTTCAACAATTTAGATCGAAAAGAGGAACGCTTCGAGGGCTTCTTAGCCATTTTTGTCAGTGTAGGCTTACTGGTGGGCTCTGGTAATACCCTGGGGAGAGGATGACAATGGCTGTAGAAAGTGGCTAATGGAAAGAAGAGTCCCGGGGGTGGGCTGGGGGCAGAAGGAAGAAAGGGAGAACAGAACCTCAGTGTGCCAGAGCAGGGGCTTCCAAATTTTAAGACCAAGTACAGCAGAGTCAACTGGGAAAATAAAAACCACACATTCCTGGGTGGTTGGGGCCCACTCCGGGCAGTTTCGACTCAATTAATCTGGGTGAGGCCTAGAAATAGATACTTTTAAAGAGATTCTGAAGTGATTCCAATGTTCAGATAGATTTGCAACAACTGCTCTGAAGGGAATTAAACCTTTTCAGAAGCTTTTTACAAGGGGTTAATTGTGGGAGGAAATCCATGATCAGTAACGTCACTGAGGGCTAAGTGACTCTAGAAACAGAAGTTCTAAGAACACAACATTAAATCCTAACTCAATCACTAGCCAAGAATTTTACTCCCTCCCCTCCTTTTTTTTAGAAGAAAAACAAATGGAAGAAACATCTCAAGACATTGAAAGAACGTGCGAATGGTGCACAGGGAAAATACTCTGAATGCAGGGTATTCACATCTGCTGTTAAGCCACATTTCTGCAGAGCACTGTCACTCAGTACATTTGGCAGAGGGGCTAATATCATTTATATATATTGTTCTAGGTGCCTAAACAAGTCTTGTTGCCCAGAGCACAGAGAAAGGAGTGAATGCTGACAGAGTGCACACTATTGCCCAGCACCAAATTAAGGGCTTTGCTTACCTAAATTTAATACTCTGAGCAAATTTTCAAGGTAGTTGTTAATATTCTTATTTTTACCCAAGGGGTCATGCTTAGAGAGGTAAAGTAAAAGGCATGTTTGCAAACATGTTTACATGGTGAAAATGAAAAAATACAACCCTGTTGCCGACTTCTGGGATGAACCTAATCCTATTCTTACCCTTTTGTCAGGGAACACACAGAGAGTTTGGAATTACAATAGCAGGGTCCAAATCCTAGCTCCTTATTGCTTGTGTGATCTTGGGAAGTTCTACAATGACAACTACTATTGAGCGACATACTGGGACTGTGCTAAGTACTTTATGTAAACTATCTTGCTTAATCATCGTGACAGGCCTATGAGGAGATATTATTATCCCCATTCTATAGATTAAATTAAATGATTTGTTCAAAACCACATAGCTAGCATTCAAACCTAGGCCTATAAACCCAGGTGTTTTAATTACTACACCTGGGCTCTTGGCTGTTCTATAATTGCCTCATTGAGCTTTACTTTCTCATGATTGTGAGGATTACGTTAGGCAACATATATAAAAGAATTTTAGAAAAGCACTGAACTGCCTAGAACACTAGGTGACACTCAACAAATGTTTCTTAACATTGAAGTTCAGGGAATTTGGTGACCTTGGACCAAATGAGCGACTCTAAAACAGCAGTTCATGAGGCTAAACACTGTGAAATGATAACGGAAACTGGCAATGCTGAACAGATGTCACCAATCATACCATTTTTCAGCGTTCAGTACCCTGGAGAAGACACACCAAGGAAGCATAATCCTCACCTATTGCTGGCTCGACAAAGAAAGAACATATTTATGTCATATGTTCCAAGGTGAACCTTAGGCTTTTTGGAGGTACTTGGAATTGTAGAGTAAAAAATTTTGAAATGGGTTTACCTCCTATTAATATGTGCCCTTTGTTTTTAAGTATTGTTTTAAAAATTATGTAAGTAATCACTGCAGAATATTTGGAAAATATAGAAAACTGTGAAAAACGAAGGCGCTCTTATAACCCTTACACCCAGAACTTAGAATTCCTGAAGCCAGGACCAGAATTCTAAGTGACTAGTAAATATCAGCTATTTTAATGTATATTTTCTCTATGTGGTATGTTTTTTCTAGGGGAAGAATGTCTTGACAAGCTTCCTCAAGCTGAATTCACTTCTTGGAATTATGCAGTCTCTTTATTATTTCTACCTAGCCTATTTGTTTCTGTTTTTTAAACTTATACACTGTATAACAGTGTGTGCCAGAGGAATGGATTATATTAATGGCTTTTAACAGTGGGAATTACAGTAACAACACAATATCATGGCTTAATTAAAAGCAACATCTTTTCATCAAACACATAAGAATTTCCATGTGTTCAACTGTTCTTGGCAGTAATGCACCTGCTGGCAGGGAATTTCAAATTATCAACTCAATTTAAACAAAACCCCTTTTGAATGGCCGGGCTTTTCATCCTTCTGATTGAAGATGGAAGACAGAGAGGCACATTATACTTCATGTTTTCTTTTACATATTCAACACATTCTTCCCTGAAGTTTTCAGACTATTACCTTTTTACTGTCATCATTTTATGTGCATCATTTCATTAGGCTTTGTTTTTATTTTATTTACAATATACTCAAAATGGAAAGGTTACAGTAAGTGCTACTCTGATTGTGTGTGGTGTGCAAACTACCTCCTCTAAACCAGGGACAGCATATTTACATGATTTTTCCTTCTACGTAATCTAAATGGTTACTGGCAAATTGAGATGAGAAACTAAACAATGCTTGAACTGCCCAGGCACTAAAGCCTTGGTTTATGACCCACAAAGAACGAAGAGGGACAAATGCAGAAATGTTTGTCCCTCTTCACAGAACAGCAAATGACCAACATGCCAGTTCAAGCACTTTAAAGGTTATATCACCATATCTGGAGCTGGAAGCAACTGGATTTTCATGTCAAGTTATTTAAGGGGAAAATAAAGATAAAAAACCCCACTTTAAAAAAATTAATATTTTATATATTTAAAGTATACAACACGATTTTTTGGAAGAGTTATTCAATATTAGGAAATTATTAATGATATACATATACATAGTAAAATTATTACTACAATCGAACTAACATATTCATCTCTTCATATAGTTAACATTGTGTGTGTGTGTGTGTTGTAAGAACACTTCAAATCTATTCTTTTAGCAAATTTCCAATATTTAATACAGTATTAACTGTAGCCATCCTGCTGTACATTAGATTTCTAGACCTATTTGTCCTACATACTGCAACTTTGTTCCCTTTGACCACTATTTCCTCATTTCCTCCACCTTCCCACCCCTGGCCACCACCATTCTCCTCTCTGCTTCTATGCTTCAAACTTTATAGGTTCCACAAATAAGTGAGATCATGCAGTATTTCTGTGTCTGGTTTACTTCATTTAGTATAATGTCCCCCAGGTTAATCCATATTGTCACAAATGGCAGATCTCCTTTTTAAAGGCTGAATACTATTCCAAAGTCCATTCATCCACTGATGGGACATTTAGGTTGTTTCCATATCTTGGCTACTGTGAAAAATGTTGCAATGAACATGGGAGCACAGATATCTCTTTGTGGTATTGGCTGTATTTCCTTCAAGTATATACCCAGAAGAAGGATTGCTGGATCATATAGTAGTTCTATTTTTGATTTTTTGAGGAAGCTCCATACTGTTTTCCACAATAGCTGTGCCAATTTACATTCTACCAATGGTGCACAAGGTTCCCTTTTCTCTACATCCTCACCATTATGTACTTGTTATATTCTATCTTTTTGAAAATAGCCATCCTAACAGGTGTGAGGTAATATCTCATTGTGGTTTTGATGTGCATTTCCCCCAATGATGTTGAGCATCTTTTCATATATCTGTTGGCAATTTGTATGTCTTCTTTGAAAAGTTCAACCCCCTAGTCAACAAAAAGTCTTAACAAAATAAAGAAGAAAATTTCCTCAGCACAATAAAGGCCATTTATAAAAAGCCACAGCTAACATCATAATCAATGGGGAAAAATTGAAGGCGTTTCCTCTGTGATCTGGTACAGGGCAATGAGGCTTGCTCTTGTCACTTCTATTACACAAAGTACTAGAAGTGCAAGCAACAGCAATGAGTCAAGAAAAAGAAATAAAAGCCATTCGAATAGTTAAGGAAGAACTAAAATTATCTCTGCAAATGATATGATTCTATATGTAGACGACCTTACAGACTCCAGCCCCAAAACAACAACAGAAACCCTGTCAGAACTAATAAACAAATTCAGTAAAGTTCCAGGATACAAAATCAATGTACAAAAATCAGTTGAGTCTCTTTACACCAACAATGATCTAAATCAAAAAGGAAATCAAGAAAAAATTCCATTATAATAGCATCAAAAAGAATAAAATACTTGGGACTAAATTTAATCAAGGCAATGAAAGATTTGTACACTGAAAACTATAAAACATTGATGAAAATAATTGAAGAAGACACAAATAAATGGAAAGATATCCCATCTCCATGGATTGGAAGAATTAATATTGTTAAAATATCCATACTACCCAAAGTGATGTATGGATTCAATGCAATTCCTACCAAAATTCCAAAGGCATTTTTCACAGAAATAGAAAAAACAATCTCAAAATTCATATGGAACCACAAGGACTCTAAATAGCTAAAATCTTGAGAAAAAAGAACAATGTTGGAGGCATCACACTTCTGGATTTCAAATTATATTACAAAGCTATAGTGATCAAAACAGTATGGTACTGTCCATAAGAATAGACACACAAGCCAATGGAACATAATCAAGAATCCAGAAATAAACCAAAGCATAGATGATCAATGAATTTTCAACAAGGGTGCCAAGAATATACAATCGGGAAAGGGAAGTCTCACCAATAAATGGTGCTGGGAAAGCTGGATATTCACATGCAAAGCAATGAGACTGGACTCTTATCTTTCATGATATAAATGAAACCTTGAGAATGGATTAAAGACTTAAATATAAGACCTGGAATTGTAAAATTCCTAGAAGAAAATAGGAAAAAAGTTCCTTGGCCCTGGCCTTTGAAATTACTTTTTGGATATGATACCAAAAGCGCAAGCAACAAAAGCAAAAGTAAACAAATGGGACTGTATCAAACTGTAAAGGAAATGACCATAAACTGAAAGAAAAAATTTATAAACTATATATCTGACAAGACGTTAATATCCAAAATATATAAGGAATTCTTACAACTCAATAGCAACAAAATAAAACCAGTCTGAATAAAAGATGGGCAGGGGACCTGAATAGACAGACATTCTTCCAAAGACATAGAAAAAAAACAGTTTTCAAGACAGAGAGAAGTTTAAGTTCTAGACTGCAGGGTACTTGGATCCTTCCAGCCTGTGTAATGTGTAATGTGGTCCCAGTTTTCCAATATTCTGAGCCTGGTCCTTCAGTCTCAACCTCAACGGACAGAAAGTCTCCACCAGCTTCAAATCAGCTGGGCACAAATAGTTGTCTGCGAGCATTACAGTGCACAAGCAAGTGCACTATGGAGAGCTCATCAAGCTGTAAACGTACAGAAATTTTTCATGATAATTAAGCATATAGTTTGACAGCAAAGGACCACAGTCTTAAAAAAACGAACAAATTATTTTTTAAGCTATTTTTTTAAAAGCCCCCAAATAAGCTATTACATCTTTGAAAATACATACTTAAATATTTTCTTACCTCCTTCAACAAAAAGCAAGCTCCACAAAATCCCCCCTCTCCAACATATATAAAAAACAAATAAAACAAAAGAAAACAAAAACTTTCAACTCTGGGGGCTCCTGGGTTTGACTCTTGATTTCTGCTTGGGTCACAGATCAAGCCCCTCGTTGGGGGGTGGAGTCTGCTTGGGATTCTCTCCCTCTGCCCCTCCACCATGCATTCACATGCATGCTTCTCTAAAATAGGTAAATAATCTTAAAAAAAAAAAAAAAAAAAAGCAAAGCCTGTGGTAAAAAACCTTTTTGAAAAAAAACCTAGAGTACAGAAGTGAGGAGTACTTCCTAGAAAAAGGCCAACTATAGCTCCAGTTCCCAAAATTCAGTAATTGGGCATGCTTTGGTGAGATCTGCTTTTCTTTCTTCACATCTCTCTGTCTCTCTCTCTATCTCTCTGTCACACACACACACACACACACACACACACACACACACACACACAGGGCAAGAATACCAGCCTTAACTCTTATGCATCAGGGGACAACAGAGAGAAGAAGCCGTAGTAACATTTTACTTCAGGGACTCAAGAACATAATTCTGCTGCTGCTGGCCTGGTATTTGCCTGTTTATCAGTTTGGAACAATTACCACTGAGCTGTCATATGACTGGGAGATAGAAACTTCACTGGTACTTTAAAAAGTGACACGATTTCTGTTTCACTGAACAATCCCAGAAGATCCTGTCTTCATTTTAATAGAAAATGTATTAGATCTCCATACCCAGATAGAAATAGATACACACATATAAAGGATATACAGCTGTAATATGCTTTTTCTCCCCAAATTTGAAATAAAAGATTTGAAAATCCAAAGCTACATTAATGCAAATATCGGTCTGTTGCAAGTATACTTTTTGATTAAATTGGCATACATCACGTACAATTAGAAAGGTTATTTATAACGAAGAAATACATAATTCTGCATCTTAATGGGGATGACAATTACAGCTGATGGTTGCTAATTAACATTACTTCTTTCGCTTTGGGCGTCAGATATTTCCTGTATGATCTTTACTGCTGGCAATGGACATACGTAATCCTGGAAGGTACCAAAGGGTTAATTATCAGTAACAGTTGTGCTCCTAACAAATTAATTGGTAACCTACCAGCTCTGGTTTCACCCTGGAAACCACAGGATGCAGCAGAATCTGTCAACTCTGACCTAGTGTCACAGCAGGAGAAGTGTTTGTTCAACTTTCTGATCGAAGGTGTACCTACCCACCAGGTGTTCAGAATGACAGGGAGAAAAGCCCCAGGTGAAGTGGGTTTGGGAGGTGTTGCCTGTTCCAGCCAAGCAGAAATGCATGGCGCTGTATGGTTCGGTAGCACCACCCTCTTGTGCCAACATGACCACTCTGGTTACTCTCTTGGGCAGCTCAGGGGTGTGTGATCAACGCTGGAGGCCAGAAGTGAATGAAGAGAAAGAAGCACCAGAGCTCTCAGCACAGAAAACTATAAAGCCCTCTTTGCTTGCGCTGTAAATTACGTATTTATTTTGTTAGCATGAGAAAGATGAATATTTCTACATATAAAGGTGCCCAGCTAAAATCAGGATAAGTGATATTAATGTCCTATGGTCAGTATTATTGAACCTCCAAAGCAATAAACTTTATGAGTCAATAAATATTACATTTGCAACATAGTTAACATTCCTTTACTGTCTCTAGCACTTATTACACATTGTAACCGCAAGTCTACAATACATTATTCATATTTGGGGTGTCACCAAGTGATGGATTGCTGCAGGAGAGGCTGTCCTTTAAATAAATCAACAAATAAAAATGCAAATGTTAACATTTTCAGCCACAACTTTTCCCATCTTGAATGGGGAATGAAAATTTCACATTATATTGACAGGCAGCAGAGAGAACAATTAACAACCCACATTGTGATGAGAAAGATGACTTTGCCACGCCTGGTTTTATCACCTGCACGTGGGACAATATAGGACTCTTCTAGGTGTTAGTGCTTTTCAGAGAACAAAGGAAAAGCTGTTTCCCACCAGCATCTGTCCCACCCCCATCCTCTTTTGCAAGTTTGGAAAAATCTTGGAATATAGGGTGGGTAGGCTTTTACTCTTGTTGTCAGTACCTTCAAAGGTTTGTTGGGATAAGAATAAACAAAGTTTTGCCTTAAGCATTAAGAGTTTGCATGTAACTGAAAGGCAGTCTATAAAAAAATGCCTTTTCTACACTTTGAAATAAAAATAATTCAAATAATCCTGATTCTGAAATCTGGAAAGCAACCACTGTGCCCTCCTGGTAACTGATTTTCATAGTACTGAATCTTTTTTTTCAACTCTGCACTTTGTATAACAGACCTATAGTATGCCATCATGCGCTTTCTAAGGATGAAATCCAGTGTGTTACACATTGCTTTATTTAGCCAAGTACTCATTATTTATGAAACCTCTGAGAATCTATATTTGGCTGATTTGCAGTATTAAGAACTAACAGATACAGAATCCCTTTTTTAACGTCCGTAAATATGAGCCTTCACAGCAATTTTAACCTGGGCTTGTAAAACTGTACAAAGTTGATATGGTCCACTCACAAAATGTGTGCTGAGAATGTTCTACAAAACTCTTACTGGGGAAACATTTTATTCTTTTTCATGCTTCTCTCTAAACTGAAATGCAATCATCAAAAACACATTAAAGTAGCGTTAAAGATCTCACTTTACTCTTCAATAGGAAAATTCACAAGATTGAAAATCCAGATCATTTCTCCTCTTTACCTTAACTTCTCCAGAGGAAGCCCTCAAGGTGACTGGGATGGATCCTCTTGGAGCACAAGCATTCAGCCACAATGCTGAGTGGTCCAAGGAGGGAGCCCCCCTCAACATTTCAGAATGACAGCTCAATGTGGGTACTTGGAAAATGCTAATAAGGGCAGCATTAAAAATAAAAGAAAGGAGTAATGGACAAAGAATGTGGTAAACTAGTTAAATTTTCTTTTGATTGTGGGTCACCTTCAAAATAAGGAGGTTGTCATTGTCAACTATTACAGTTTTTAAGATAATGGGCTTTGGAGTCTGAAACGTTAGTTCCACCTCTTACTAGCTATGTGACTTTAGGCAAGTCACTCAATCTCTTAGTTTCCTAATCTTGGAAATGAGGATGATAGTAGTACCACTTACAGTCCATACAAAGGGTGGTGCCTAATAGATGGCAGTCATTATTGTCCTCTGTGTTAGAATTATTTTGCAAAAGGTCTCTATAATTAAAATTAAGTCTTAAAATCTACATTCATCTGATAAAATGCTGGGAATTTACAATCACATTCCTAAGGAAGCCGAAACTAAGCCCATTTGGTGTTGCTGTTTATATATTCAGCCTTAAATGCATAATAGGGGGTGGCTTATTGGATGGGAAAAAATTTTAATGATGTATTTCTTTTCCTGACTTCAGAAAAGCCTGATCACATTCTTAACTCTTCAGATGTCTCTGGTATCAGTAAATGTTGACAGTTCTTTAAAAACAAAGCCCACTATAATTTTCAGTATCAATTACTTCAGTTAGTTAAACTTAAAGTCCAAGTGTATAACAATTCTATGACAAATTGGGAAAGGCCTGCTGCTAAGCGCATTTTCTGATGAAAGACAGGATTAGCTTTGTGTTTCTCTGGAAATCCTTGCCAATTACCAGTTTCAGTTAAGGCGGGGCATGTGTAAAGGAAAGGGCTCCGTAAGATCAACCTGGCCAAATCTAGACGCTTCCAAATAAGGTCCCTCTCTTGAGTAACAGCTATTAAGAACTGTCAAGACTTTTCCACTCCTTATTAAATGACTCCCTGCCCCCCAAAGGCTCTCATCTAAAGTATGTTAAACCAGAGTCCCTGAGGCTTACCGGGAAGCCTCAGGCTGCAGTGCAGATGAGTTTGCGATTACAAGTTCCTTTTGGCTTCCTGTTGTCATTGGAGATGTGGACGCATCTTTTCTAACTCCTGCCACTGTTCCTGTATGAATGATAAAAGGAATTAATTTGGGCATTCAATAAAAGGAAATGGAAAAGTCCATTCTGAGCAATATATTAGACATTCCAAAATCCCTAAGCTTTAAAAGTAAGCTATTTTTTTTCCCTCTGAAATGAAACAATGGCAGATGGAAAACTCAGTGGGTTGTTTTGATTTTGTAAACATTAGAGATCCACAGTATCTTGTTTAAAAAAAGTACCTCTGTGCAATAACAGACTGGCTAGTGATTTTGTTTTTAAACCTGACGGCCTGTCATCTTCCTGCTGATTCGAGTTTACTGTGAAAATACCCAAGATTTAATTTTATTCCCTTTAACCATTCTAAGAAAAGATCTTTCTGCTCTTTGAGTCCAGCACTTTGTACCTCCAAACCCCCCAGTTAAATTGCTCTTACTCCTTAAACTTTCAAGGCAGACATATGTCTTGAATGTTTCTTTCCAAGAACGGCACACTGGGCCGAAACAAGTGTCTGACTGGAAGAGGTGCTCACCTAACCATTCCAGGGCTGATTTGTTCTCTGTTCCTTTCTGACAAGCAATGTTCACGTAATAATTATTTTTCCCCTCTGGAGTACTAAACAAGATGGCATGGACAGAAAGATTTTTTGTTTTTGTTTGTTTTCTAATTATTGTTATTGTTTCTAATAACAATAATCTAATCTACTCCTTCTCCTTTTCCTTCTTAATATTATTTTCCAAACAACACAAAACATCCCTGTCTTTTTCTTAGAAGACCGTAAGAATCTCAGCCACAATTTTCTTCTGGTTCCTCCGAAATTATTGCCCAGGCTGGTTAAAGAAATGATTTGGGAAAATTTACTCTTTGACGAAAGTGTAACTATTCAAATAACATGAAGACAGCTTTGGTGTGTTGGGAATACCAGACCCTCAAATGCCAAGAATACAGTATTCTAATTCTGGGAATGGCACCCTTTTTCCGTGTTACCAGAGAAAATCAGGCCCAGAGAAAGCAAGAGTCTCCTATGTACAGAGATTAGCATCAAAATAGTCACCATGATCCTTGGTATTTAAAAGCTACACTCAATACTGACTGTTCTCTCAGTCCTCTTCGTCTACACAAACCTGTGGGACCCTGAACCTAAACCAGGATATTTTCATACTAGACAGAAACCCCATCAGTACCTACAGTGCATCAGTCTGTCAGTAAATATTTACCAAGTACCTAAGGATGGGAAGGACTGGTGCCAGGATTAAGCTCAGAGTTAGTTTAGGGGAGGGTAAAGAAGATGGGAGAGTAAGAACATGAGATACTCTGAGCAATCTGGTAAAGAATCATAAATAACCCAAGCAGTATAAGGTGACAACGGCTAACAGATACACTATGCTCAGTATGTGCCTGGTACTGTTCTAGGCCTCTGCCATACACCATTTATCTTTTTATAAAACAGCTTCATTGCAATTTGAATACCATAAAATTTAACCATCTTAAGCATACAGTTTGAGAAATAGTAGTAAATTTATACAGCTTATGAAAGCATGGACACAACCCAGTTTTAAACATATTTGTCATGGATGAGGCACCGGGGTGGCTCAGTCAGTTGAGCGTCAGACTCTTGGTTTCTGCTCAGGTCACAATCTCAGGGTTGTGAGATCGAGCCTTGCATAGGGCTCTGTGCTCAGCGAGGAGTCTGCTTGCAATCCTTTCCCTCACCCTCTGCCCCTGCCCCCATGTGCATGCTCTCTCTCTCAAATAAATAATTTAAAAAAATTATCATGGGATTGACTTATTTCTTTTTACAATCTGGTTTTAGAATATTTCCTCACTCTTCAAAGTTCCCTCATGCCCATTTGTGGCCAGCCCCATCTCTGTCTGTTTTGTTCCTATCCCTCCTCTAGCTCTCTCTAATTTTGCTATTTCTAGAAATTAGTTATATTTATCCTCATGAAAACCCTTTGCAATAGATAATATTTTTACAACTCATTTACAGATAGACAAAATAAGCCATAGGGGATTTACATGGCCTGCCCAAGCCATAAAGCTAGTAAGTGATGGGGCCAATACTCATGTCCAGATAATCTGATTCCCGAGTTTTACCATTAGGCTACTCCCCCATAATAAACAGTACAAAAAGTCTGAGGAATTAAGAAGTGGGAGAGATGACGTATGGCTGTAGGATTAAGGAAGATTTGATGCAGGAGGTGGTATTTTGATAGGAAGGAATAAGGAGCATGGAATTAGCAAAAGCATTAAATTAAAAACCTTGAGGTTTTTTGTATTTAATTTAATGTATTCAGGAAATATTTATTGAGCATCATTATGTCCTCATACCTTGCTAATTACTTTAAATCACTTTACATGCATTATCTCATTATTCCTTCCAACAGTCCTTAACTTATATTATTGTCCTCATTTTATAGATAAGGAAGTGGAAACTGTGAAAGGTCAAGCAGCATGTCCAATATCACATAGCTAGTAAGAACAAGGCTGGGTTTTGACTTTGTATTGCAAACTAATCTTAAACATTGTGCTAGTTGGCCTCAAAAATAAAGCACAGCAGCAACGAACACAATTACAGAAAGAAACCTGAACTGGTCGTTGGAGAGATTGCTTCTGTGGCAGAACTTGGGATAGAGTGGGACAGAGAGAACGGAGGCAGGTAAAGCAGCTCACTACTACTACAACTGTCTGGGTAGAGTCCTGGGTGGTGTGAGGGGAAATTAAAATGTGCAAACAGGAGGAGAAACAACTGAGAGGGGTTTGTGGGTAAGGTGAGGGAAGAAGAAATGCCTGGGAGTGAAAGAACATAATTATCTCTGCAATCACTATTACAGAAGACCTGAACATTAGTCTTATTTATTCTGTTTTGATACTTCTATTAAAAGTCTAGCTGAGATAACTGACATTTGATAGGGACAATCTAAAGAAGGAATTTTATCAGAGGGTCCAGGGACTCCTATGGAATCCATGGATATACTTCATGAATGTGTGACTCCCTCAACATTGCAGGCACAATGATGTATGTATACGTTCCCATTCACTCTTTAAGGAAAGGGGCCATAGCTTTCATCAAATTCTAAAAAGGTACGAGACCCCCCAAAACGTTTAGAATGATTGGTCTAAGACATAGGACAAGTTCATTCCTTTTTCTTAATTCTTTAAGTGCTATTCCTTATTAAGTTTCTGGAAAGCTATGTATCAGCTTTTAATTATACTCATTCCTTCTACAAAATTTGATTTCATATTAAGTATACCAACAATTACATACAGTTATGCATATTCATAAAACTACATATCTATTTACACACACACACAAAGACAACATACGCATTTTAAAAATAAAAGTGCATGTGGTGCCTGGGTGGCTCAGTTGGTTCAGCGTCTGACTCTTGGTTTCAGCTCAGCTAATGATCTCAGGGTTGTGGGTGGTGTCAGGCTCCCTGCTCAGTGGGGAGTGTGCTCAAGATTCTCTCTCTCTCCCTCTCCTCCTATCCCCCCTTCCCCTGCTCATGCACTCTCTCTCTGAAATAAATAAATTTTTAAAAAATAAATAAGTAAAAATAAAAGTGCTGATAAGAATATTATCCATTAGGGTGATAGGTTGTATAAATATGTTTGCATATATTTATGTAAATATACACATACATATATTTTTGCATACAAAGATGAAACTGAACATAATGGAGCATATCCTGTTTACATAGACCTGGGTCTATGTCTGCCCATCCATCAGTCAACATCTCATGACAACATAACTTCTTAGAGTTCAACGTTTAGGAAAACTCTGTTTCTGGGCCCTTTGTTTTATTTCGCATTTTAAAGGCATTCAGTTACATTATACATGCAGTTTAAAGAATAAGTGATAAAGAAAATACCAGTATAACACTTTTGCAGATCAAGAAATGAAGTAGTGGCAGCAATGCCCTTTGGAAGCATCAAGTCCATCCCTGATCACAGCCTCTTCTTACCTCCAGGAACCAGCTACTATTCTCATAACCATTCCCTTTCTATTCTTTATAGTTCTACCATTTATGAATGCATCCCAAAACTGTGACTTAGTTTTGCTGCTTTTGCACTTTATAAAAATAGAAATATACTATAAATATTCTTTTGAAGACTTCTTTTGCTCAATATTATGTCCATGAGATTTATCTGTGTTGATGATTTATGTAGCTACAGGTTGTTTTCTTTGCTACATAGGATCCCACTGGATGCATTTATGATTTTCTATCCATTCTATTGATGGATATTTAGAGTATTTCTGGTTTGGGGCTATTATGAAGAACACTTGCTGTGGCAGAGGCTGCCAGTTATTCACCAAAATTCCCTTTGTCTGGAGCACCGGCTAGATTATATTTCCCAATCCCCCTGATAATTATGTGTGGTCGAGTGGAAAACTAGTGGATGTTATATGTGCCATTTCAGACCTATCCTATAAAAACCTTCCACATGTACTCTATACCTTCCTCCTTCTTGCTGACCTGTTATAACGGCCAACAGCTTCCTATATAGGGCCACTTAGTAAATATACTAGGCTTTGTGGGCCACCGAACTTCCGTTGCAGCTGTTCAACTCTGTGGTTGTAGCATGAAAGCATCTACAGACAATACATAAAAAATGGAAATCACTGTATTCTAATAAAACTTTATTTATGAAAACAAGTAGCGGGCCAGATTTGGCCATGAACAAAGTTTACTAACCTCTGTGTTATTGTAATACTCAAGGTGATCTTGGAAGAAACTTCTTGCTCCTTAAGCCGTTGATATTTTTTTCTATTTGTTACCCACAGTTTAGCCTACCCAACTAAATATAGCTGCTATGAACATATTTGAAAGTTAATTATTGTGTGTATGAGATTCTCTTTAGTATATATACTTAGAAATGGAATCTCTTGGATATGGGGTATTTGTTCTTTATCTTCAATAAATAATGCAAAACTGTTTTCCAAAGTGGTTGTATAAATATACACTCTGATCAGCAGACAAGCATTCCTGGTGCTTTAGTCTTGCTAACATAAGAATGAAAATGAAAACACATTCTATCATAATTTGTGGGAGGCAGCTAAAGCAATGCTTAGAGAGAAACTTATGGCTTTACATACTTATATTAGAAAAGAAGAAAGATTTAAAATCATTGATCTCAGTTTTCAATTTAAGAAGCTAGGGAAAAAAGAGCTAATTAAACCCAAATTAGTACAAGGTAAATAATAAAAATGAGAACAAGAATCAATGGAATAGAAAACAAGCACATAATAGACAAAAATCAACAAAAAGAAAAGGCTGGGTTTTTTTCTTAAAAAAAAAAACAGTAAAATTGATTATCCCCTCGCAAAGCTGATCAAGAGAGAAAATTAAAAATTACCAGTATCAGGAATGAAAGAGGGATATCACTACAGATATTAAGGCCATTAAAGAAAAGGCAGGTTATGAACAATTTTACGCCAATAAAGTCAACAACTTGGATGAAATGAGCAAATCACATGAAAAGCAAAATTTAGCAAAACTGAACACAAAAGGAAATGACAAATATGAATAGTCCGGTATCTGTTAAAAAAAAATAAAATCCAAAATAAGAAAACCCACCCACACACATACCATCACTATCAACACTAACAACAAAAGCAACAACTCCAAGCCAGATGTTTCAATGGCGGATTCTATAAAACATGTTAAGGAAGAAATAATACCAATCTTACATGAACTCTTTCAGAAAACAGAGGAGAGAAAAAATACTACCCCACTTATTTTTTAAAAATTGTGGTAAAATACACATTTACCATTTTAACCATTTTAATGAGTACGATTTGTTGGTATTAGGTACATTCACAATGTTGTGCAACCATCACACTATCTAGTTCCAGACCTTTTTCATCACTTCAGACAAAAACCCTGTAACAATTAAGCAGTCATTCTCCATTTTCCCCTCCTAAGTCCCTGGTGACCATAAATCTGCTTTGTCTATTCTGGATATTTCATATGAATAGAATCATACAACATGTGGCCTTTTGTGTCTTGCTTCTTTCAATTACCATAATTTTTTCTTTTCTGTTTTAATTTTAAGTAGACTCCATCCCAGCAGGAGTCCAAGGTGGGGCTTGAGATCAGGATCCTGAGATCAAGAGTCAGACATTAACTGACTGAGCCACCCATGTGCCCCAGCATAATGCTTTCAAAGTTCATTTATGCTGTAGCACATATCAGAACTTCCTTCCTTCTTATGGCTAAATTATATTCCATTGTATGGATATACTGCATTTTGTTTATCCATTCATCTGTTGATGGGCATTTTGGTCATTCCCACCTTTTGGGTATTGTGAATAGAGCTGCTATGAATATTTGCATACAAAATTTGTTTAAACACCTGTTGTCAATTATTTTGTATATACACTTCTGAGTACAATTGATGGGTCATATGGTAATTCTATGTTTAACTTACTGAAGAATTACCAAACCGTTTTCCATAGTGGCTCTATTATTTTAAATTCCCACCGACAATGTATGAGGGTTCTGATTTCTAGACATCCTCACCACCTTGTTATTTTCCATTTTTTAAATTATAATAATCATGTGGGTGTGGAGCAGTGTCTCACTGTGGTTTTGATTTGGATTTCCCTAATAATTAGTGATGTTGCACATTTTTTCATATGCTTATTAGCCATTTGAATATCTTCTTAAGAGAAATATCTGTTCAAGCCCCTTGCCCGGGTTTTAATTGAGTTGTTTGTCTTTGTTATTGAGTTGTAAAAGTTCCTTATATATCCCGGATACTAGACCCATTGGAGATACAGGATGTGCAAATTTTTATCCCATTTTGTGGAGCACCTTTACATTCTATAGATAGTGTTCTTTGACACAAAAAATTTTTTCATTAAGTCCAATTTACCTATTTTTTCTTTGGTTGCTTGTGCTCTTGGTGTCATATCCAAGAGGCCACTGTCTAATATATGAACATGAAGATTTACACTGATGTTTTTACTTAAGAGTTTTATAGTTTTCATTCTTATTGTTAGCTCTTTGATTAATTTTGAGTTAATTTTTGTGTATGGCATGAGGTACATAAATGAAGAATCCAACTTCATTTTTTTGCATGTGGATATCCAGTTGTCCCAGCACCATTTGTTGAATACACTATCCGTTTGTTTAATTGTCTTGGCACCCCTGTTGAAAATCAATTGGCCAGAGATGTATGGGTTTATTTCTGGATTCTCAATTCTATTCTGTTGATCTCTCTCTTTATTTGTATCTAACCTCATGCCAGGTATAGGTATAACCTCAGTATAGTTTTGATTACTAAAGCTTTGTAGTAAATTTTGAAGATAGGAAGTATGATTGACTTCAACGTTGCTTCTCCTTTTCAAGATTATGTTGACTATTTGGGGACACTTGTAATTGTGCATGAATTCTGGAATTGGTTTTTCCATTTCCGCAAAAGTGATATTGGGAGTTTGACAGAGACTGCATTCAATTTGTAGATCACTTAGGGGGTGAAGTACTGACATCTTAACAATATTAAGTCCTTAAATCCATGAACACAGAATGTCTTTCTGCTTATTTAGGTCTTCTTTGATTTGTTTCAGCAATGTTTTGTACTGTTCAGTGTACAAGTCTTAAACTCTTGGTTAAATTTATTGCTAGGTATTTTATGGGTTTGATGTTATTATAAATGGAAAATTTTTAAAATTTCCTTTTCAGTAGTTCATTACTAGTATATAGAAATGCAAGCATTTTTGAGTATTGAATTTTATCCTGCCACTTGGCTGAATTCATTTGTTAGCTCTAAGAGATTTTTGTGCATCCTCTAGGATTTTCTATATATAAAATCATATGGTCTGCTTAAACAGTTTAACTTTTTCCTTTCTAATGTGGATATGTTTTATTTCTTTTTCTTCTCTAACTGCTCTGGCTAGAACTTCCAGCACAAGGTTGAATAGAAGTGGCAAAAGCAGGGATACTTGTCTTGTTCCAGATCTCAGGGGGTAAGCTTTCCGTCTTTTACAACTGAATATGATGTTAGCTGTGGGTTTTTCATATACGCTCTTTACCATGTTAGGAAGTTTCCTTCTATTACCACTTTATTACCATGATTGTTTTTATCATGAAAGAGTGTTGGATTTTGTCAAATGTTTTTTTGTGTGTCAGGTTGATGTTCTTTTCCCCCATCATTCTTTTTTTTTTTTTTTTTAAAGTAGGCTCCACGCCCAATGTGGGTCTTGAACTCATGACCCTGAGATCAAGAGCTGCATGCTCTACTGACAAAGTCAGCCAGGCGTTCTTCCCCTTCATTCTATTGATATGTGGTATATTGCACTCATTGGTTTTTGTATGTTGAACTACCTTTGCATTCCTGGGCTAAATCCCACTTTGTATGTAATTCTTTTAATATGCTGCTGCATTCAGTTTTATTAGTATTTTATTGAGGAGATTTTCATCTATATTCATGGTGATATTGGTGTGTAGTTTTCCTGTGATGTCTTTGTCTGGCTCTGGCATCAGAGTAATGCCTGAAATGAGTGAAGACGTGTTTCTTCTTCTATTTTTTTGGAAGAGTTCCAGAAGGATTCGTGTTACTTCTTTAAATATTTGGTGGAATTTACCAGTGAAGCCATCTGCTTCAAGTCCTGGGCTTGTCTTTTTTGGGAGGTTTTTGATTGCTGACTTAATCACTTTACTTGTTTGGGTCTATTCAGATTTCCTATCCTTCTTGAGTCAGTTTTGGTAGTTTATGTGTTTTTTAGGAATTTGTCCATTTCATATTTGGTTGTCTAATTTGTTGGCTTTGATGTTTCTATTGTTCGTCTCAACTATTACTTTTTTACTTCAGGCAGCAGTGGTGTGTTCATTTGGTTTTTAATGTTTGCAAGCAATGTCCTACATGTAGTTGCTTCTCTGTCCCGAGAAAGGTCATGTTTAAAGAAAAATCCTGTGTCAATCCTTTAGGAAATAGGTGAAAAGAGACAAACACAATTCCTTGAGAGCAAGATCTATTCTGCTTCCTCTGGGACCAGGTGCTCATACCTGGAACTCAGGATGCCATCTTCAAGAATGCTGCCATGCTGCGGATGGGGATGGGACAAGGCTAACTTAAAATTCCACTAAGTTCTCCGACCATGTTTCAGTGGACTTTTTGTTGGCTAAGCATTTGCTTGATTTTTTATTAATCTTTCACTATCTTTCAGAGTTCTCATAAGGCTGATTCTGTCAGTTTTGCCAGTATTTTCAGTATTTCGGGGAGCCGGGGGGGGGGGGGGAGGGCTCTGGGAGTCTCTACTCTGCCATTTTTGCTGACATCCTCTTGATTTATTTATGACACAGCATAACTCTGTTACCAAACTCTGACAGGTCATTACCAAAGAAAGGTATTACACACCAGTATCTCCCAATCAGTGTAATTCATCAAATTAACAGAAGAAAGAAGAAAATGCATGGTCATCTCAATAGGTACACAAAAAAGACTTGATGAAATTTAACACTTACCTATGATAAAGACTCAGCAAAATGAGGAGGGAACTTTCTTAACCTGATAAAGAACATTTACAAAAAAAAAAAAAAAAACTACAGCTAAAATCATACTAAATGGTGGTAGACTGCTTTCCCTATGAGATCAGGACCTCCTTATGGAAGTTCACTTTTACCATTTTATTCTACATTGTAATAGAAGTCCTAGGCAGTATAATGAGATAAGAAAAAGAAATAAAAAGCATAAAGACTGGGAAAAAATTAGTTGTTATGGACTGAACTGTGCTCCCCCACCCTGCCCAAATCCATGTGTTGAAGTCCTAAACTTCAGTACACCTCAGAATGTGACTGTATTTGGAGATAGGATCTTTAAAGATGTTATTAAGGCTAAATGAGGTCATATAGGTGGCCTTTAATCTGATATGATCCTTTGTCCTTAAAAGAAGAGAGAGACAGGGGGCACCTGAGTGGCTCAGTCAGTTAAGCGGCAGAGTCTCAATTTTGGCTCGGGTCAGGATCTCTCAGTCATTAGATTGATCCCCGCATCGGGCTCTGAATTCAGTACAGAGTCTGCTTCAGATTCTCCCTCCCTCTTCCCTCCAGCTCATACTCTCTCTCTCTCTCAAATAAATAAATAAAAGCTTAAAAAAAAAAGGGAGAGAGACACACCAGGAATGTACGCTCATAGCGAAAAGGCCATTTGAGGATACAGAAGGCAGAAATGTGCAAACCCAGAAAGGAACTCTGTCCCGAGAAAGGTCATGTTTAAGAAAAATCCTGTGTTAGACTAGAAAGGAACATGAGTGAGCTTTCATGAAGAATGGAAAGGTACTATATCTTAATTGTATGGGTATATACAACTGTCAAAGTTTATCAAACTGAATTTGAGACCTATGCAGTTTTACTGTATGTAAATTAAATCTCAATCAAAATAAAAGAAAAATTTAAAAACCCTACAGTTTTCTTGATTCTCAAGGCAGTGCTGTTTTTAAGACCACACTCTACTAATATCTCTTTGACACTGCCAATCAATCACCATAAGGACTTTGAAAGGACAAGCATATATATTTCTTTTTTTTTTTTTAAAGATTTTATTTATTTATTTATTCGACAGAGATAGAGACAGCCAGCGAGAGAGGGAACACAAGCAGGGGGAGTGGGAGAGGAAGAAGCAGGCTCATAGTAGAAGAGCCCGATGTGGGGCTCGATCCCATAATGCCGGGATCACGCCCTGAGCTGAAGGCAGACGCTCAATGACTATGCCACCCAGGCGCCCCAGCATATATATTTCTTAATCACCATAGGTCCTGAGGTCAAAAGGTCTAACTGATTAGATCTTTATAGCTGGGAAATGGGGCAACAACACAGAAAGAAAAATCTATCTATCTATCTATCTATCTATCTATCTATCTATCTATCTATCATGGATCGTGTTATACTAATTCATTCAACAAATACATAATGAGTACCTACTACATGTTAAGCAATGTTCTTATGGGGATGCAACAGTAAAATACAGAGTGTTCATATTCTAGTGGGAGAAGATACAAAATACAAAAAAAGTAAATTATATAGTATTTTGAGATACTTCTATTGTAGAGAATGGGAAATGTCGAGCTTCTGGTTTAAGTGACAATATTTCATATACAGCAACTTCAACTCTTAATGCTGGTCTCTTGCACTTGAATTCCTTTTTAAAAGGGACTGAGCAGGACAATTTAACCTATATGTCTGGGTTTATTCATAGCCCTATACTATTGTTGTCTTCTGTGTTCTGTTGATAAAGGCATCAATTTTTAACAAATCTTTTAGCTCAGACTTCTGGGAATCAGAAGTAATATCTTGTGAGACCTTTTCTAATGATTAAACATAAAATAATGATGATGATGTTAATAATAAAAGAAACATAAATAAGTGTTCTCTAGAGGCAAAGCAGACATGGCTTCTGAACTTTGGCTACCCCAACTTGTTTATTTCTTTAACTGCATCACCTATATTACCCTACCATGGACAACAAAGAACATTCACATCATTGCAAGCACAGGCTTATTTAGAGGAACAACTAGAAGCTTCAAGGATATTTCTCATTTCAGATGAGTCTATAATAATCTTCTTCCAGTAAAAGAAAAATGTGTTTGGGAGCCCCTCAGGGGCCTTCAACCAGTGATAGCTGCTGTATATTAT
Source organism: Ursus americanus (assembly GCF_024610735.1). Lineage (NCBI taxonomy): Eukaryota > Metazoa > Chordata > Mammalia > Carnivora > Ursidae > Ursus > Ursus americanus. The sequence continues at coordinate 34,434,043 of NC_142145.1, forward strand.
ATAGTCTAAAAAAGCCCAAAGACAAAATGGAGGGCATGGTCAATACCATCAGTTAAATCCAAATTACTTTAGGTTCAGCCTCTCTTGAAGTTTTAAGAAGACTCAGAGATCTATGAAGAAGGAACAAACAGGCATAGCTCTAAATGTAGTAGGGGGCTTTGGGATGCCTTTATAGCCTCACTTAGAAATGGGCAATGCCAAGCCCTGAGGTCTAACATTTCGATTCTGGAACATGTCTGCTCAGTGGTCTCACAGCTTCTGCTAGCCTGTCAGCATCACACACAAAAAAATGCCCTCAGCTTCGAAGGCTCTTATGAAAGGGAATCAGTGATTGATAAGAAAAGGGCAGTTCAAGGCAAGCTGGGAGAGGAAAAACAAACAAACAAACAAACAAACACCCCTGAGTAGGGAGGTGTTTGGAATGAACAGTGTCTGTTTTCAGATTTGTGCCTTTGGCTTAAAAGTTCTTTTTTTTTTTTTTTTTAAATATTTTATTTATTTATTCGACAGAGACAGAGACAGCCAGCGAGAGAGGGAACACAAGCAGGGGGAGTGGGAGAGGAAGAAGCAGGCTCATAGCGGAGGAGCCTGATGTGGGGCTCGATCCCATAACGCCGGGATCACGCCCTGAGCCGAAGGCAGATGCTTAACCGCTGTGCCACCCAGGCGCCCCTGGCTTAAAAGTTCTTGACTCAAGTTTAGATTTTCCTAGGTAATATCTCCTTGTTACACATAGCTCAATAAAGGCAACTAAAATAGACTATTCCAAGCATTGATGATTGAAAAACAATTTATATTTTAAGTATAATTCTAACAATACTGTACACATTGTTGTGATTCCAAGGTTGCTTCTTGAGACAAGAGTCAGGTCTTTCTTTATATATTTAGTATCAATAAAGTTGAAAGAATGGTGAGGAGAACAGAAAAGGTAGAGGAATAAGAGACTGATAATAAAGATTAATGGTCCTGCAGTAAACATCCTATGTGGTACTTAATGATTAAAGACAACAAAAGAAACAAAGAAGAAAAGTATGTTAAAAATTTTAGACACACTAAAGAAAGGAAAGCAATTAAGGAGACACTAAACCAAGCAGTGTGACTGAGGCAATTAGTGCTGGGTCACTGGCCTTATGATAAACAGGGTGTCCAAACCTCTTGCAGCACACTTGTACCCATCTCCCATCTGGCTGCATGCCACCATACATGCCGATGCTCTGTTCTGTAATCTGTGCATACCAGCTCTGCAATGAGCAGAATGACTCAGAGGGGCAACTTCAGCTCCTCGATCATCAGGTATACAGTAATTTGGCAATGGCTCCATATCAGAATAAAAGAAGAGAAAAATACACGACTATCCTTTTTTTCTTTCTTTTTTTTGGGGGGGCAGGGAGTGTGAGTGCGTTGAACGGGACAGGGAGGGGCAGAGGGAGAAGCAGAGAGAGAATCTTAAGCAGACTCCATGCTCAGGTTAGAGCTCAACGTGGGGCTCAATCTCATGACGCTGAGATCATGACCTGAGCTGACATCAAGAGTTGGACACTTAACTGACTGAGCCACCCAGGCACCCCTTACATGACAATCTTTCTTATAAGTAGAAAGAAAAAAGTTAATTCCTGTGAACATCTTAAAACAAAACTCTCTTAAAAAAAAATGAGAAAGTTTCTACTTTTTTTCCACTGCAACACTACAACCTTTCCCCACCAAAAAAAAAAAAAAAAAAAAGAAAGAAAAGAAAAAGGAAAAAAGCTAATGAAAAAAATAAAACCGTGAGTGAAAACTGTTCCTGAAACTTTGCGGAATTTAACAGCTTTGTCTTGGTTAAATTGATTGGTATAGCAACATTATAAAATGACTATTAGGATTCATTGTGCACAACAGAAAGTGCTGAAATGTCAGCAGACTATACAGCAAAAAGTAATGGGTTCTGAACCCCTGTTAGTCAAAAATGATTTTGTTTCAAATTAGAAATTGATTTTTTTTGGACACAAGCCCTTTCCAGGCTTATAGCTTCCATAGCTGGGCCCGGGAGAGATTAACCTCCAGCACTGTAAGGGCTGGGCTGATGGTACCTTTCTCAAAGTGCCTTTTCAACTGCAGCCTTCTGATGTGGCTGTGGTCTTAACCAATAACACAAGTCATTTGTCCCTTTGCTATTACACTCTATTTTTCTCATTTTGCCATTTTATTTTAGTGCTGGCACACAACACAAATTTGTTGACAAGTGAACAGAAAACTATGTTAAGACTTGCAGTGTAACCACCACACACACCAGCTTTGATTGGTTCTCTATTCTCCAAAGTGCAATGACTAAGAAGAGAATACAAGTTTCCCATCTCTCAAGGACTCACAGAGAAAATAAAGAAGAGTCTATCTCAGAGATGAAGTCTCCTCAATCTCATTTTTGTTTCTACAAAGACAAAAGTTGTTCTAAGTTGTCCTGATGCAATGGAGGTCTGTAGAACTTCTGCCTTATGTCAAATAAAATGTACTTGCTTTTTAAGATGTGGATGCTTTCTCTTCTGAATCTTGGACTAATTATCATCTCTCAATTATTTGGAAGAAGACTAAACAATTTCTAGATTAATCATAGTTAAAACCAAAAATCATGACAAAGGCAGCAGGTAATGGGAGTATGGTATACAAGATCTTCTAACAAAACTCTGCCCAGTTTTCAAGCAAATATACGTAAGAGTGCTAGAGAGATTATGAAAAGTTGGATGCTTAATACCAGAGGTGGGCAGGTGCCAGCCCAGTAAAAAAAAGAGGTAAATATGTGGATGGAACCAGAGTGTATTATGCAGAGTGAAATAAGTCAGCCAGAGAAAGGCAAATACCATATGATCTCACTCGTGTATGGAATTTAAGAAAGAAAACAGACAAACATATGGGGTAGGGGGGAAAGAGAGAGGTAAACAAGCTATAAGTGGCCCTTAAGGAGAGAGAACAAAAGGGGCTGATGGAGGGAGGTGGGTGGGGGATGGGCTAGATCGGTGATGGGCATTAAAGAGGGCACTTGTGATGAGCACTGGGTGTTGTATGGAAGTGGTGAATCACTGAATTCTACTCCAGAAACCAATACTGCACTGTATGTTAACTACCTAAAATTTAAATTAAAAAAAAAAAAGAAGGAAGTCAGGGTTAATGGTTGTAAGCAGGTAAGACAGATATCTGGGGAAGAGGTGTGAGCAGAGGGGCTCCAAGGCTTTTTGTGGTCCTTTCTTGCCTGTAATCTCTCTGTACAATGAAGTTCAGTCCTGCTGCATTCTGCTGTGAAGTCCCTCCCTTGATAATTTCAGGAGAGGTGAAGCCATAAGCCAGTCCAGAAACAATCAGGAAATACAATTAAATTTTGACCACTTCACTCAACATTTCACACAGTTATTTTATAATTGATTTCTATTAAAATATCTGTGACATCTGGGTACCTAGCTGGCTCAGTTGGTGGAGTGTGCGACTCGATCTCGAGGTCGTGAGTTTGGGCTCCATGTTGGGTGTAGAGATTACTTAAAAATAAAATCTTAAAAAAAAAAATCTGCAACATCTAAAGTAAGAAGAATCACTGGCAATTAAAAGACTGCTAGGCAATATATGCTTCAGACTTACAAAGTTTTGTTTTAGCCACAATGTAGAATTGTCTATGACCTCTCCTTCACGCTTCCCATATTTCTAGTTAATTGAGAATTAACTATATTTGTTAGAGTTTACTCACCCAGCAGAAATTTACATTTAATTTCACGTCCCCTTTATTCACTTTAAACATTATTTTATGCCTATAACCATACTTACCGTTAAATCAGCCTTACAGTTTGCCACTTACAAAGAGGGACAAATCAGTTTCTTATAAGAGTATTCTAAGAGAAAGGCTGATGCAATTCAGTGATCTAGCAGATGTGCCACCTGTGGCCTTGCAGACACATGTCAGTTGGTTAATATACTTAACTCTTGTTCAGGGTTGTAGAAATCATCTGGAGTTCACAGCTAGCACCCACCAGCAACTACTGGCCCCGGAACAGCTTCTCCTTTTGCTACTTATAGATACTAAGCTTACCTCTTTGGGGTCGATATGTATCTTTCTTTTGACATGTCCATAGCGTATCATCTTCTGTATGTGATTGAAACCCAACTGTCTTCTTCTCCCTTCTAGTCTCACCACTGTTAGTGGACTCTTGGTACTTTCTGATGGATGATGATGCTCCTAGCAGCCAGCCATCACATTTTGACTTCAATAAACTGAAAAGAATAACATGAATGAGCTATAGAGAGTATAGATGGGGGGTGCATGATCACATAAAGGCATATGAATTCAGCATGAGTTGAAATGCAATTCATGGCAGTAAGAACTTTCTTTTTATTTTTTATTGAAGTATAATTTGAATAATTTACTGAAGGTCTATTTTGTATCTTGTCACAATAATTTTAGAGAAGAAATGGTCTTTATCCTCAAAAAGCTTATATTTGGAGTTTGGGAAATGAGACTCAGACCCACGAAACTGCTAATAAAACCACAGAGTATGACTGAGAACCAGAATACTTGTAGAAATAAAAAGCATGCTAAAACAAGACTTGCATAACCAAAATATTTCCAAGTACTAAAATCGAACATTAGGGATTAAAATATCGCCAATTTGCTTCAAAATGCATTTGTGTTTCTCATTTTCAATTGTTACAGTATTTATTATGCACCCAGAGTATGTAAGGAGCAGTACAATGGTGCACGTGGAATAACTGGTCTCTGTCCTCACATAATTTCATTATAAAGTCAACAAGGCAAGTATGGAGTAAAAGGAATTTTAATGAAAATAAACACATGTGCATATGTTTTTCTCTCTAATAAACGTGTTCCCACCATTAACACATTTACTCTTATAACATTTTATTTTTTAGGGAGAAATGTTCCAGTGATGTATATTCCTGACTATTCTATCAGCCTCTTCCTTTACACTTAAACTCACTACAGACTCATGACACTTTGGTTTTGTCTTCTACATGCCCAAAATCAATGCGAGAGTTACAGTGAAAAAAAAAAAAAAAGAGAGAGAAGATGTTTACTCAAAAAGTAGAGTCTAAATATTAAGATGTTTCAATTCCCCAGAAGCAGAGGTAATCTCTAAATAAGAATAAGTTGACAGAGTATTACTGGATCCATTACTAATCTCAGGGGCTCTTGACCAGGATTCAAATCATGTAAACCCACCCAAGTCATTGGGCTTCTGCTTTATGTTGATCAGAATTTTCAATAATGTTTGCTTATATCATAATTTACTAATAAAACCAAGAAATTAAATGGCTTTATGTTTGGAATGATACAAAGAAACAAAAACTATCAACAGTATGGCTTTATATGGGAGTAATGCAGTATATTAAATTTATACTTTAAACATTTTTTTTTTTTTTTTTTACCAGAACTCAAGCATCACTTCCCCATGTGGTCTCACCAGTGGATGTGTATCTTAGCTCATATAGCTTCTATTCATGAGACAGGAAACGGAAGAGAATAAAACTACCTCACTGTGAATGTAAGATAAATTTACTTTAACCTAGATGCCCCAGATGCAGGCAGATTCAAGGACTACATCTCTGCTTGTTCGTTCGTTCTTTCTCTCTTTCTCTTTCTTTCTTTCTTTCTTTCTTTCTTTCTTTCTTTTCTTTTCTTTTCTTTTCTTTTCTTTCTTCCCCTTTTTCTTTCTTTTTCTTTCTTTCTTTCTTTCTTTCTTTCTTTCTTTCTTTCTTTCTCTTTCTTTCTTTTCTCTCTCTTCCTTCCTTCCTTCCTTCCTTCCTTCCTTCCTTCCTTCCTTCCTTCCTCTTTCTCTTTCTTTCTTTCCTCCCTCCCTCCCTCTCTCTTTCTTTAGAGAGAGAGAGCGAGCATGCGTGAGTTGGGGGGTGGGGAGGGGCAGAGGGAGAGGGAAAGAAAGAATCCCAAGCAGACTCCACACGGAGCATGGAGCCCACAGTGGGGCTCAATCAATCCCAATGACCCTCAGATCACAACCTGAGTGCAAATCAGGAGTCAGACACATAACCAACAGAGCCACCCAGGTGCCCCCATCTCTGCCTGTTGTTTTTCTTTTTTCTTTTAAAAAGACTTTATTAATTTGAGAGAGAGAGAGTGCTCGTGTTCCTGTGCTCACTCTCTCTCTCTCAAATAAACCTGATCCTTTATCTCAACAGGGGACTTGGCTTCTAATTTCTTTAAAATAAAGATGACTACAAAAAATTTCTTATTTCCTTTGCATTTATTTGCATCTTTACCTATTTACTATTCCTCTGTTAATGTCTCAGAAGAAATTCACACCTTTTATTCATATTCTTTTTTTTAATAAAGATTTTATTTATTTATTTGACAGAGAGCCAGCCAGTGAGAGAGGGAACACAAGCAGGGGGAGTGGGAGAGGAAGAAGCAGGCTCCCAGCGAGGTGCCTGATGTGAGGCTCGATCCCAGAATGCCAGGATCATGCCTTGAGCCGAAGGCTTAACGACTGAGCCACCCAGGCACCCCTATTCATATTCTTGATATCACTGACCTATGCCCTCTGTGACTATGACCTGTCAGTTATCTCCTTTTTTTTAAAAAAATAATTTACAAGCTCCTCCTTTCAACTGGATTCTTTCCTAGGATTACGAACAAGATCAGACTTTTCACTAAAAATCAAAACCTAAACCTAAAACCAGAAACTCTTCCCTTAAGTAGGAAAGTATAATCCTCAGTGTCAGTGAGGGTGCAGGGACAAGAGCATTGTAATACATTCCTGGAGGAACTGCAAATTGATTACACTTTTGGTGAGTGATTTGTCAACACAAAATAAAAATGCACCTACCTCCTAACAATTCTGAGAAGTTACCTATAGAATTACATTAACAACAGCATGAGAATATTTGTTCAAGGACAGTCATTGCAGAATTATTTGTAATAGGGGAAAACAGAAGGCAAATATTCAATAGAAGAATGAGTTAAAAAAAACAACTATGAAACATCCATTATAAGGAACACTATTCAGTCACTAAAAAGAATGAGGTAGTTCTCTATACCATTGTGGAGAAACTTGATGACATACTATTAAGAAAAGGAAGGAAGGAAGGAAGGAAGGAAGGAAGGAAGGAAGGAAGGAAGCAAGCAATTTGCAATAAGAGAATGTATAATGTGATCTCATTTTTGTAAAAACAACAATACATGAAAAATATTTTTAAAGTTCTGGATGAATACATAGCAAACCTGAGAAGAAGCAGAAATAGAGTGACTGAGGGAATAGCTTTTATAATTTAATTTACATACTTCTGAACGCTTTCATTTCTTCTAATAGGCATGTACTTTTTAAATTAAGAAACAAAACCTTTCACCATCTCCTTTACATTATCATCTCCTCTCTCTTTTCCTTCTTTGCCAAACTTCTAGAAAACAGTAGTCGATTTTAAAAGACATGCCTATTAAAACTATTTTTCAAAGAACAGATCTGGTGGCCTTTTCTCTTTCAACAGTCTTTTTACTAGATCACTTCACGACAACTGACTCCTTTCTTACAACTTTTTATCTTGGACTTCATAATATATCATCAGGATTGGTTTTCTAGTTTCAGGAGGCTTCTGCTCAGATTCTTTTACTGGGAATCCTTCTACTTCCTTCCCCTTAAATGCAGACATTCCTCAAGATTCTGTCCTTTTCTTTCTTCTCCCCCTACTTAGCACTTTCTTAGTGATTCTTGGCACATCAATGTATTTTCAGTTATGATTTCTAAATAGATTCATCTAGCCCCAGTGCTCTCTAAAACTGCTGACCTGATCCAGTATCTGCCAGAAAGCTGTGAAGGAATGTCTTGTCATACCTCCCAAAGCAACTCCTATGAAAGCAATGGCATTATATTTACCTTGAGACTAGTTTCTCCATGCTTCCATTCTCATTTAATGACATTGCCATTCTCTCAGTCACTTATATGAAAAATATCAGTTATCTCAAATTCTGGTTTCCTTGTGCCTGTTCAATAAATTACTAAGTCAATAATTCCTTTATATATTCATCAGATATTTATTGAAGACATACTCTATAGGCCTGGTAATGTGCTATGGGGCCAGAGTGGGCAAATATAAAAATAAACATTTACTGAGTACATGATATATGCCAGGTGCTAAGCATACAAACATGAGCAAGACCTGGTTCCTGCTCTCAAGTGATTGTTGTGGTGGAAAGAGACAGGGAAACAGATAATTTTTTTAAAAAGAGTTATTTATTTATTTTGGGGGGGAGGGGCAGAAGAAGAGGGAAAGAGAATCCTCAAGTAGACTCCACTCTGAGTGCGGAGCCTGACAGGAGGTTATATCTCACGACCCTGAGATCATGACCTGATCTGAAATCAAGAGTTGGCCTCTTAATCGATTGAGGCACCCAGGTGCTCCTGAAACAGATCATTTTTAAAGCTATATGATACATGCTACGATTCAGGATAACAGGGTATTAATGGGAACACAAAGGCAGGGCATCTATCTGTATTACTGAGAGGAAATTCTGGAAGCATTCAAACTAAATTTTGGAGGTTAAGCAGGGGATAAGGAGAGATGGAAGGATGTTCTAAGCAGAAAAAACACTATGAGCAAATATACCAGCAAGTAAAACATATTTTGAGAAGCGAAGGTGAAGCAGGAGAGACAGGGACACGTCACATCAATCAATGAAAGATTTGGTTTCTCATATCAAGGGGCTTGCGCTCTATTTTGTAGGCAAGGCAGAGTCACTGGAAGGCTCTAAGGGGGAAAATACATAATCCAACTTGAATTTATAAAAAATAATCCTGGAAGGTACCACTTAGAAAAGGGACTATAAGAAGTTGGATGAGTCAGAAGGCTCCTGAAACAGCTCTGAGGAGAGATGATGAAGGTCTGGGATGGAGAAGCAGTCATGTGAAATGAAGAGAGATTGTTTAAAAACCATATTTAGGATTTAAAATTGGTAGAATTGACGAGTGTTTGAATATGAGTAGTGAAGGGCAAAGGTGGTGAGAATGACTGGCAGAATTATGGGGGCATAAGCAAAACAGAGAGGAAGGATTGGGAATGTGGGAGAACTTAAATGCAGCCTGAGGTACCTATGAAACCTTTGGGAAGATATTTCGAGAAAGCATTTGGATCAATAACTCTATAGTGTTTTGCTACTTGGCTGGCTGAGTTTAGGGTGGTGGGGTCAAGACAGAGTTGAGGAAGTACATACTTCACTTTCAATGCTCTTGGTGAAGATGGAGGTAAATTCATCCTTGTGAGTGAAAGAAATGGGTATTGAGCAGAAAAGTGAAGATTTGGAGTATGTATTGAGGGAATACAAGATAAAAATGACCAAGAACAAGGAAAAAACTTTCCTGTAATGTTGAAGGCCTAACAATTAGAAATCATAAAATTGTGTCAAGGCTCAGGTGCACAGATGTAAAAGTGGAGAAAGCAGCCTGAGAGCTTGATCCCGGGTCAGGATTTTATTGGGAGGGTGCAGCATACGGGTCAAGGTTCAAGCTCTAACACCAATACAGTCACCAGGAGGAAAGTCCTCCCCACCCTGCACAAGCTCTGATATTCTGTGCCAAACTGCCCTCCTCTGTGGATCAGGCTCTAACACCGTATGATCAAATTAGTTTTGAGGTATGATGTGAAACAGGAATCAAGGTCCATTTTTTTTCCAAATTTATACCCAGTATATCTAGTATTATTTTTTTTGAAGACTCCTTTTTCCATAGACTTGCTTGATACCTTTGTCAAAAAGCAATTGAACATATGACTGTTTGGGTCTATTTCTGAACTCTATTCTGTTCCACTGACCTATTTATCTATGTTAATGGGAATACTAACCTGTCTTGATGATATAACTTTAATTAACATACCAAAAATTAGGTTCACAAGTCTTTTAATTCATTCTTCTAAAATAGCAAAGACTTTTTGTTATTCTCGGCCCTTCATATTTCCATATAAATTTTAGAATGTTTGCGAATTTCTATAACAGTAGCTGGTATTTTGACTAAAATTGCATTGGATCTAATCTTCAATTCAGAAAAAAAATTTATATCTTCACAATATTGAGTGTTCTAATTCAAGAACATGGTATATCTTTCTGTTCATTTATTAAGTTTCCTTGAATTTATCTCAGTAGTATTTTAGAGTGATCAATGTAGAGATTTTGTACATTTCTTTTTAAGTTATTCACAGGTATTTGATGGCTTTTTATGTTGCTGTAAATGCTTCCTTTTATTTTATATTCTACTTGTTTTATATCTATTGCTATATGACAGCTAATCACATTATATAGAAATAAAATTGATTTTTGTATGTTGAACTCAAATTCCGTGCATAGGTTAAATCCACTTAATAATTCTAGTACCTGTTTCTGTAGGTTCTTTAGGATATTCCCACATGGAGTCATGCTATTTGAGAATAAAGACTGTTCTACTTTTTTCTTTCCAATATTTTTTATGTCTGATCATACTAGCTAGGACCTCCAGCACAATGTAAGTGCTAAGTGTGGACATTCTTTCCTTATTCCTAAAAGTGTTCATCACTAAAGAGATGTATCTTTGTCCATACCCTCTATCAGCTTTCTAGTTTAACGACAGGCCACTTTTTCTCCTTATAATGTACCAGCAATGAAAGAGCTATGTTAAATGCTTTTTCTGTATCTATGTGAGACACTGGATTTCTTCTTTATTTTGTTAATAAGGCAGATCACATTGATTTTCAAATGTTAAACCAATTTTGCATTCCTGGGATAAACTGTACTTGATTAAACTGGATTATCCTTTTCATGTATTCCTGGACTTAATTTGCTAATAATTTGTTAAGAAACTTTTTTGTTTTGCATTTATGTTCATGAGGAAGATCACTTTGCCTTTTTTTTTTTCTTCTAATGCTTTTACCTGGTTTAGGTCTCACAAAAGGATGTGGGAAAGTTCTTTGTTCTTCTAGTGCAATAGTTCTCAAGAGGGGTAAAGGTGAGGATTTTGCTACATACAGGACATTTAGCAATGTCTGCAGAGGTTTTTGATTGTAACAAAGTGGGGGTGGGATGCTACTGGCATCTAATGGGTAGAAGACAGGGTTGCTGTTAAACAACCTGCAATGCACAGAACCTCCCAACAAAATCTTATTGTGTGATCTGAAATGTCAATAGTGCCAAGGCTGAGAAACCCTACTCTAGTCTCTGAAAGAATCTGTGTAAGATTGAGATTATTTCTTCTTTAGATGTTGGGTAGAATTAACAAATCTAGTTTTATTTATAGGAAATTTCTTAATTAAAAATTAAATTCCTTTAACAGGTATAAGGTAATTCAGATTTTCTAATTTTTTGGGTAACAATTTTGGTGTATTGTCAATTTCAAGGATTTGTATCATTTAGGTTGTCAAATGTACTTGCAAGAGATTGTTTATAATATTCCTTAATTACTTTTTAAGATATTATTAGAATCTATGATGACATCTTCTTTTTCATTTCCTGATACTGTAATTTTTTTTCTCTTTCTATAATAGGTTGATCATCTTGAAAAGGCTTACAAATTTTACTTATATTTTCAAAGCATCAACTTTTAGCTTGTAGATTTTCTCTACTGCTTGTTATCTTTTCCACTGCAAGACTTAAAAAAGAGTGGATGCTAGAAAGTTGAAAGCAGAATAGAAATATGGAAATACTACAAACTGGACAATGCTGCGAGAAATCAGAAGTCTGGCAAAGAATGAAGAGGTACTGTTAATGTCCTGCACTTTAGCTGAGACACCAAAAGGTTCACATCCTAGACAAATGTTTATTATAAACCTCTAACAAAGCTGAAAACCAAGCTATGACAAAATACATAGGGAGGAAAGAGTTTGGAGATTGAGTCTTACCAATTTAGAGGAGCTTGGAAAACACCTTGGACTTTCCAGAAATCTGCCCTCACAAAGCATATAACCAAATCTATCCAAGTTCAAGGTGACTAGCAAGTAATTAAGTTGCTGAGAAGAGAAAAAATCAACACTCTTCAGAGAATTTTAATAAAATCCACATTTCTAAATGCATCATCCATAATATATAGGATATAATTCAAATTGCCAAACACAAAAAAGATAGAAAGTGTGACCCACAGTTAAGGAAAAAAAAATCAATCAATTAAAATTAACGAAAAGATGGCCCAGATGTTGGACTTGGGCAGATAAAAACTTCATTTTAAATCAGCTATTATAAATATGTTGATGGATAGTCACTTCCTTTAGGAAAATATGGTCTTAATGAGTGAAGACACAGGCAGTCATAGCAGAGAGAGAGAAAGAGAGAGAGACTCTAGAAAAGAACCAGATGAAAAATATAGAGCTAAAAATTACAGTGATTAAAATAAAAACTGGAAAAAAGGAGATCAACGATCCAAGAATCAATAGAAATGACCCAATTTGAAGAACACAGAGAAAAAAAAATGGTTTGAAGAAAGATGATCAGAGTCTCAGGGATCTTATAGACAGTATTAAGCTAACAAACATAACTGAAGTTGAAGAAAAAGAGACTGAGAATGAGAGAAAAAATATATTTTAAAGAAATAATGACAGAATATTTCTCAAATTTGATGAAAAATGTTGCCTACAGGTTATAGTCAAACTGTTGAAAACCAAAGATAAAGACAATCTTTAAAGCAACTAGATAAACATGTCAATTACATAAAGAATAGTGATATTGACAGTAACTTCTTATCAGAACAAGGAAGGCAAGAGGAAGTAGAACAGTATCTTTAAAGTACTGAAAGGAAAAAAAAAACTGTCATCCTATAATTCTGCATCTCATGAAAATATCCTTCAAAAATGAAGGAGAAATAGGGGCACCTGGGCGGCTCAGTTGGTTGAGCCTCCAGCTCTTGGTTTTGGGTCAGGTCATGACCTCGCAGCATGAGATTGAGCCCGCATTGGGCTCTGCCCTGAGCTGAGCATGGATTCTCTTTCTCCTCTCCCTCTGCCCCTTCCCCACTTCACACACACTCTCTTTCAAAAATAAATAAATTTAAAATAAATAAACAAGATGAAGGAGAAATAACATTTTCAGATAAACAAAAAAGAGAAAATCTGTTGTCAGTAGACTTGCACTACAAGAAATATTAAAATGTTTTTCAAGCTGGAGGAAAATGACACAAGATGGAAACCTGGATCTATAGAAAGAAATGACAAGCATCAGAAATAGTACATAAGTGAATAAACATAAAAGTATTCTTTTTAAAAAAGATTTTATTTTTACTTATTTTAGAGAGACAGAGAGAGCATGGGGGGGTAAAGGGGGAGGGAGAGAGAATCTGGAGGAAACTCTGCATTGAGCACAGAGCCCAATGTGGGGCTCCATCTCACAAACACAAGTTCCTGACCTGAGCTGAAGCCAAGAGTTGGATGCTTGACTGACTGAGCCACCCAGGCAGCCCTAAAAGTCTATATATTCTTTTTTTTTTTTTTTTAAAGATTTTATTTATTTATTTGACAGAGACAGAGACAGCCAGCGAGAGAGGGAACACAAGCAGGGGGAGTGGGAGAGGAAGAAGCAGGCTCATAGCGGAGGAGCCTGACGTGGGGCTCGATCCCATAACGCCGGGATCACGCCCTGAGCCGAAGGCAGACGCCTAACCGCTGTGCCACCCAGGCGCCCCAAGTCTATATATTCTTATGTTTCTCTCAATGTCATTAAAAGATATAGAAATGTTTAAAGCAAAAAAGATAACACTGTATTATGGGATTTATAATGCACTAAGCTGTAATGTATATGACAATAATATTGCAAAGAATAAGAAAGTAAATAAGCTATGCAATAGAAAAGTTCTTACAAGCTACATAAAATGGCACAATATTAGTACCACGTAGACTTTAATAAATTAAGGAAACTTATTGTAGTCCCTACAGAATTCACTAAAGAAAATGCAAAAAGGGATAGCAAATGAAATAATAGAGGAATTAAAAAAGAAAATGGAAAAAAATTTATTTCCCCCCCCAACCCCCCCAAAAAACAGAAAAGAAGAAACAGAGGAACAAAGAATAGATGGAATTAATAGAGCGAAAGAATAAAAAGCAAAATGTTAGATCTAAATCTGACAGTATTATTAAATTTAAGTGAATTAAACACTCAAGTCAAATGGAAGAGATCAGACTAGAGAGAGAAAAAATGAAGGACCTAAGCCATATGTAGTTTACAAGAGTCACAATTTAAATATGAAAGAATAAATAAATAGACATAAAAGGATAGATGGAAAGAGATGTGCCACATAAATAATACACGTGGAAAATTGGAGTGGTTATATAATATGAAATAGAATAGTTGTTAAGAAAAAAAGTACTACCAGAGATAAAGAGAAATATGCCATTGTGATTAAAGTGGAAAATTATCATACACACATAACAATCCTAAATACATATGCATCTAAAATAGAGTTTCAACATACATGTAGTAAATTTGGTAAGACTAAAGGAAAACGTAGAGAAAATCACAGTCATATTTGGAGATTTTAATGTCCTCTTACTATCAACTGATAGGAAAGAAAAGATAAAAATTCATTCGGCTAAAGAAGAATTGAACATTATTAACCAATTTGACTTAACTGACATGCACAGAATATTATACTCCACAGCAGAATATACATTTTTTTAAAAAGTAGGCTCCATGCCCAATGCAGGGCTTGAACTCATGACCCCAAGATCAAGACCTGAGCTGATATCAAGAACTGAATGCTTAACCGACTGAACCACCCAGGCACCCCCAGAATATACATTTTTTAAAAGTACCCATGGAATATTGACCAAGATAGATATATTGAACCATAAGATAAATTTTAATATATTTCAAAACAATGAAAGCTTACGGAGTATGTAATCTGACCACAATGGAGTTAAATTAAAATTAAAATCTGAGATATCTAGAAAAATCTCAAGTATTTGAAAGTTATGTAACATCCTTCTAAATAATTCATAGGTTAAAAAAATCACAAGTGAAATTAGTAAATATTTTGAAATGAGTGATAATGAAAATATAACTTATCAAGATTTGAGGGATACAGATGCAGCGCTTAGAGGGAAAATAACTTAAATGCCTATATTAGATAAGAAAAGTTTAAAATCATTGATATAGTAAGACATTTTATAAAGCTAGAAAAAGAAGAGCAAATTAGATATAAAGTAAGTAGAAGAAAGGAAACAATAGAGCAGAAGTTCATGAAATGGACAAACAGAAGAAACACAAAAGTGGGCCCTTTGTAATATTAATAAAATTGATAAATCTCTACCAAGACAAACTATAAAAAAGAAAAAACTCAATTTATGCATATTAGGCATCAGAAAGGAGATATCACCATATAATACAGATAGTAAAAGAATATTAAGGATATATGAGTAACTATGCCATTATATTCAGTAATTGAAATGGGATAAAATGCACACATTTTTTTTTCCTCCAAATTTTTATTTAAGTTCTAGTTAGTTAACATATAGTGTAATATTGGTTTCAGGAGTAGAATTTAGTGATTCATCATTTACATATAACACCCAGTGCTCATCACAACAAGTGCCCTCCTTAATGTCCATACCCATTTAGCCCATCCCCACCCACCTCCATCCATCAACCCTCAGTCTGCTGTCTATCATTAAGAGTCTCCGATGGCTTGCTTCCCAACCCCCCCACTCTTTTTTCCCCCTTCTCATATGTTCATCTGTTTTGTTTCCTAAAGTCCACATATGAGTGAAATCATATGGTATTTGTCTTTCTCTGACTGACTTATTTTGCTTAGCATAATACACTCTAGCTCCATGTTGTTGCAAATGGCACAATTTCATTCTTTTCGATGTCTGAGTAATATTCCACTGTGTGTGTGTGTGTGTGTGTGTGTGTGTGTGTGTGTGTGTGTATATACTACGTCTTCTTTATTCATCAGTCAGTGGACACTTGAGCTCTTTCCATAGTTTGGCTATTGTTGATTGCTATAAACATCATATATTGCTATAAACATCAGGGTGCATGTACCCCTTTGAATCTTTGTATCCTTTGGGTAAAAACCTAGTAGTGTGATTTCTGGGTTGTAAGGTAGTTCTATTTTTAACTTTTTGAGGAACCTCCATACTGTTAATTTTAGCTATTCTGACAGGTGTGATTTGTATTTCCCTGATGATGAGTGACGTTGAGCATCTCTTCATGTGTCTGTTAGCCATCTGGATATCTTCTTTGGAAGAATGTCCATTCATGTCTTCTGCCTAAAATACACACATTTCTTGAAAAATATAACTTGTTAAAACTGACTCAAGAAGAAACAGAAAATATCAATATCTCTGTATTTATTAAAGAAATGGAATTCAGGGGAGGAGTTAAGATGGCGGAGGAGTAGGGGACCCCTTTTTCAGCCGGTCCCCTGAGTCGAGCTGGATAGGTACCAGACCAGCCTAAATAACCACAGAATCAGCCTGAGACGCAGGATGATGCATCTGGATCTCTACAAATGAACATCTCCAGCGCCCAGTATTGAGGTACGAAGAGGGGAGCTGTAAACCGTGCATGGATATCGGAAGATAAACGGAAGGGGGAGGGAGCCGCCGTGTTTGGGCGCCGGGAAGCGGCAGCCACCTGCACGGGGGAGCGGGCGGACTCACAGAGGGCACCCGCGAGAGAGCGGACTGAGACCAGTGAGCCGTGAACGCGCGCGCGCGCGCGCCACCAGGCATCTCCCGGAACACCGGAATCCCGGTGTGCTCACGGGATCCAGACTGAGACCGGGAACTCCCGGAGCGCGCGCGGGGCGGCTGGCGGCTGGCGGGCCACCTGCTCGGGGGAGCGGGCGGACTCGCGGTCGGCACCCGCGAAACAGCAGACTGAGACCCTGAACCGGGTGCGCGCGCCACCAGGCTTCTCACGAAACTCCGGAATCGAGGTGTGCTCACCGGGCATAGACTGAGACCGGGAGACCCGGGAGCGCGCGGGGCGGCCGGTGGCCGGCGGCATTAGAAACACAAAGGACAGAGACGGGGCGGCAGGTGGCTGGCGGCATTAGAAACACAAAGGACAGAGACGCGCTGGCCCTGGAAGTGAGGGCAGGGACGCCGGGTTGGTACGCACATCCCGGGACGCTGCAGGGTTGAGCAGCACCAACAGTAACAGAGTTAAAGTGGCCAGAACATCAGTGGAGAACGGGCCGCAATCCCTCTGTTCTGTGACAATGCAGCCTCTGCTGCTCTGACTCTCAGAAGAGGCATAGCCGGCCGCCAGGGAAAGCCGCCAGAGAACAAAAGCCTGGAAATACCGGCTCAGAGAGTGCCCATCCCCATCCTCCCTCGCAGGGGACACGGAGACTCTAACCAAACAGGGTTGCCTGAGTATCAGCGCGGCAGGCCCCTCCCCCAGAACACAGAAGGCAGGCTGAAAAATCAAGAAGCCCACAACCGGAGGCGCCTGGGTGGCGCAGTCATTGAGCGCCTGTCTCCGGCTTAGGGCGTGATCCCAGCGTTCGGAAAGGAGTCCCTCATCGGGCTCCGCTGGGAGCCTGCGTCTTCCTCTCTCACTCCCCTGCTTCTGTTCCATTCTTGCTGACTGTCTGTCTCCCTCTCTCAGATAAGTAAATAAATAAAATCTTTAAAGAAGAAGCCTACATCTCTAAGATCCCTATAAAACAAGGGGCACGGCCTGGGACCCAGTCAATAATTTTGGGCTCTGGACAACCCCGCAACCTCCCCTCATTAAAATAACAAGAAGGAGAAGCCCCCCCCCAGCAAAGAAAAGACAGTGAGTCAGTGGCCTCTGCCACAGAAGTAACGGATATGGATGTAACCAAATTATCAGAAATGGAATTCAGAGTAACAATGGTCAAGATAATGAGTAGACTTGAAAAAAGTATTCAGGAAAATGTTACTGAGAATATAGAATCCCTAAGGGCGGAAATGAGAGCGAATTTGGCAGAAATTAAAAATTCTATGAGCCAAATGCAGGCAAAACTAGAGGCTCTGACGGCCAGGGTCACTGAAGCAGAGGAAAGGGTTAGTGAATTGGAGGATGGGTTAATAGAGGAAAAAATAAAAATAGAAGATGGTCTTAAAAAAATCCACGCCCACGAATGTTGGCTACGGGAGATTACTGACTCAACGAAACGATCCAATGTTAGAATCATCGGCATCCCCGAGGGGGTGGACAAAAACAGAGGCCTAGAAGAGATATTTGAACAAATTGTAGCTGAAAACTTCCCTAATCTAGCAAGGGAAACAAACATTCGTGTCCAAGAGGCAGAGAGGACCCCTCCCAAGCTCAACCATGACAGACCTACACCACGTCACGTCATAGTGCATATTCGCAAATATGAGATCCAAGGATACAGTATTGAAAGCGGCCAGGGCAAAGAAATTTCTCACGTACCAAGGCAAAGGCATCAGAATTACATCAGACCTGTCTACACAGACCTGGAATGAGAGAAAGGGTTGGGGGAGCATTTTTAAAGCTCTTTCAGAGAAAAACATGCAGCCAAGGATCCTTTATCCAGCAAGGCTGTCATTCAGAATTGATGGAGAAATAAAGACATTTCAGAATCGACAGTCACTAGCCAATTTCATAACCACGAAACCAGCCCTACAGGAGGTATTACGGGGGGCTCTATAAAAGTAAAAAGGCCCCAAGAGTGATACAAAACAGAAAGTCACAGCCAATACAAACAAAGACTTTACTGACAACATGGCAGAATTAAAAGCATATCTCTCAGTACTCAGCCTGAACATTAATGGTTTAAATTCTTGCTTTAACGCCACAGGGTTGCAGATTGGATAAAAAGAAATGACCCATCCATTTGCTGTCTACAAGAGACTCATTTCGAACCCAAAGATGCATTCAGACTGAGAGTAAGGGGATGGAGTACCATCTTTCACGCAAATGGACCTCAAAAGAAAGCTGGGGTAGCAATTCTCATATCAGATAAATTGGATTTTAAACTACAGACTATAGTTAGAGATGCAGAAGGGCACTATATTATTCTTAAAGGAAGTATTCAACAAGTGGATATGACAATTATAAATATATATGCCCCCAACAGGGGAGCAGCAAGATACACAAGCCAACTCTTAACCAGAATAAAGAGACATATAGATAAAAATACATTAATAGTAGGGGACCTCAACACTCCACTCTCAGAAATAGACAGAACACCCTGGCAAAAACTAAGCAAAGAATCAAAGGCTTTGAATGACATACTCGACGAGTTGGACCTCTTAGATATATATAGAACACTACACCCCAGAACCAAAGAATACTCATTCTATTCTAATGCCCATGGAACATTCTCAAGAATAGACCATGTTCTGGGACACAAAACAGGTCTCAGCCGATACCAAAAGATTGAAATTATCCCCTGCATATTCTCAGACCACAACGCTCTGAAATTGGAACTCAACCACAAGGAAAAATTTGGAAGAAACTCAAACACTTGGAGACTAAGAACCATCCTGCTCAGGAATGACTCGATAAACCAGGAAATCAAAAATCAAATTAAACAATTTATGGAGACCAATGAGAATGAAAATACAACAGTCCAAAACCTATGGGATACTGCAAAGGCAGTCCTAAGGGGGAAATACATAGCCATCCAAGCCTCACTCAAAAGAATAGAAAAATCTAAAATGCAGTTTTTATATTCTCACCTCAAGAAGCTGGAACAGCAACAGAGGGACAGGCCTAATCCACGCACAAGGAAGCAGTTGACCAAAATTAAAGCTGAAATCAATCAAGCAGAAACCAGAAGTACAGTAGAGCAGATCAACAGGACTAGAAGCTGGTTCTTGGAGAGAATCAATAAAATTGACAGACCACTGGCAACACTTATCCAAAAGAAAAGAGAAAGGACCCAGATTATTAAAATTATGAATGAAAAAGGAGAGGTCACGACGAACACCATTGAAATTGGAAGGATTATTAGAAATTTTTATCAACAGCTATATGCCAATAAACTAAGCAATCTGGAAGAGATGGAATCCTTCCTGGAAACCTATAAACTACCAAGACTGAAACAGGAAGAAATTGATTTCTTAAACAGGCCAATTAATTATGAAGAAATTGAGTCAGTGATAAACAACCTTCCAAATAACAAAACTCCAGGCCCGGACGGTTTTCCTGGGGAATTCTATCAAACATTCAAAGAAGAAATAATACCTATTCTCCTAAAGCTTTTTCAAAAAATAGAAACAGAAGGAAAGCTACCAAACTCATTCTATGAGGCCAATATTACCTTGATCCCCAAACCAGGCAAAGACCCCCTCAAAAAGGAGAATTACAGACCGATTTCCCTAATGAATATGGACGCCAAAATCCTCAACAAGATACTTTCTAATAGAATCCAACAGTTCATTAAAAGGATTATCCACCACGATCAAGTGGGATTCATACCTGGGATGCAAGCGTGGTTCAATATTCGCAAATCAATCAGCGTGATACATCATATCAACAAGAAAAGACTCAAGAACCATATGATCCTCTCAATCGATGCCGAAAAAGCATTTGACAAAATACAGCATCCTTTCCTGATTAAAACCCTTCAGAGTGTAGGAATAGAAGGTACATTTCTCAATCTCATAAAAGCCATCTATGAAAAGCCTACTGCAAATATTATTCTCAATGGGGAAAAGCTGGAAGCCTTTCCCTTAAGATCAGGAACACGACAAGGATGCCCACTCTCGCCACTATTATTCAACATAGTACTAGAAGTCCTTGCAACAGCAGTCAGACAACAAAAAGGGATCAAAGGTATTCAAATCGGCAAAGAAGAAGTCAAAATGTCTCTCTTCGCAGACGACATGATACTCTATATGGAAAACCCAAAAGAAGCCACTCCCAAACTATTAGAAGTTATAGAGCAATTCAGTAACGTGGCGGGATACAAAATCAATGCTCAGAAATCAGTTGCATTTCTGTACACGAATAACGAGAACGAAGAAAGAGAAATCAGGGAATCCATCCCATTTACAATAGCACCAAAAACCATACGTTACCTTGGAATTAACTTAACCAGAGACGTAAAGGACCTTTATTCTAGAAACTATAAATCACTCTTAAAAGACATTGAGGAAGACATAAAAAGATGGAAAGATATTCCATGCTCATGGATCGGAAGAATTAACATAGTTAAAATGTCCATGCTACCCAGAGCAATCTACACTTTCAATGCTATCCCGATCAAAATACCGAGAACGTTTTTCAAAGAACTGGAACAAATAGTCCTTAAATTTGTATGGAACCAGAAAAGACCCCGAATCTCCAAGGAACTGTTGAAAAGGAAAAACAAAGCTGGGGGCATCACAATGCCGGATTTCGAGCTGTACTACAAAGCTGTGATCACAAAGACAGCATGGTACTGGCACAAAAACAGACACATAGACCAATGGAACAGAATAGAGAGCCCAGAAATGGACACTCAGCTCTTTGGGCAACTAATATTTGATAAAGCAGGAAAAAACATCCGGTGGGAAATCTCTTCAATAAATGGTGCTGGGAAAATTGGACAGCTACATGCAAAAGAATGAAACTTGACCACTATCTCACACCATACACAAAAATAAACTCCAAATGGATGAAAGACCTCGATGTGAGACAGGAATCCATCAAAATTCTAGAGGAGAACATAGGCAGCAACCTCTACGACATCGGCCAAAGCAACCTTTTTCATGATACATCCCCAAAGGCAAGAGAAACAAAAGACAAAATGAATTTATGGGACTTCATCAAGATTAAAAGTTTCTGCACAGCCAAGGAAACAGTCAGAAAAACTAAGAGGCAGCCCACGGAATGGGAGAAGATATTTGCAAATGACACTACAGATAAAGGACTGGTATCCAAGATCTACAAAGAACTTCTCAAACTCAATACACGAGAAACAAATAAACAAATCAAAAAATGGGCAGAAGATATGAACAGACACTTTTCCAATGAAGACATACAAATGGCTAACAGACACATGAAAAAATGTTCAAAATCATTAGCCATCAAGGAAATTCAAATCAAAACCACACTGAGATACCACCTTATGCCAGTTAGAATGGCAAAAATAGACAAGGCAAGAAACAACAATTGTTGGAGAGGATGTGGAGAAAGGGGATCCCTCCTACATTGTTGGTGGGAATGCAAGTTGGTACAGCCACTCTGGAAAACCGTGTGGAGGTCCCTTAAAAAGTTAAAAATTGAGCTACCCTATGATCCACCCATTGCACTACTGGGTGTTTACCCCAAAGATACAGACGTAGTGAAGAGAAGGGCCATATGCACCCCAATGTTCATAGCAGCAATGTCCACAATAGCTAAATCGTGGAAGGAGCCGAGATGCCCTGCAACAGATGACTGGATTAAGAAGTTGTGGTCCATATATACAATGGAATATTACTCAGCAATCAGAAAGAATGAGTTCTCAACATTTGCTACAACATGGACGGCACTGGAGGAGATAATGCTTAGTGAAATAAGTCAAGCAGAGAAAGACAACTATCATATGATTTCTCTCATCTATGGAACATAAGAACTAGAATGATCAGTAGGGGAAGAAAGGGATAAAGAAAGGGGGGGTAATCAGAAGGGGGAATGAAACATGAGAGACTATGGACTATGAGAAACAAACTGAGGGCTACAGAGGGGAGGGGGGTGGGGGAATGGGATAGACCGGTGATGGGTAGTAAGGAGGGCACATATTGCATGGTGCACTGGGTGTTATACACAACTAATGAATCATCGAGCCTTACATCGAAAACTGGGGATGTACTGTATGGTGACTAACATAATATAATAAAAAATCATTATAAAAAAAAAAAAAGAAATGGAATTCATAACCAAACATTCCCACAAAGAAAACTGACCAGATAGCTTCACTTATAAATTTTATCATATTTAATGAAAAAATATTACTAGTCTTACACAAGCTTTCAGTAAATAGGAGGGAACACTTCTCAGCTCATTTTATGTTACCGTGTGATACCAAAAGCTGATTAAGTTATTAAAATAAAGGAATATTACAAACTGGTATCCCTCATGAACATAGATATAAGAATCCTCAACTAAATATTAGCAAATCTAATCCAGTAATATATAAGAAGGTACTACATCATGACCAAATGAGTATTTTTCCAAAATGCAATGTTGGCTTAACATTCAAAAATAAATCCATGTCAATCATCACATTAAAAGATTAAAGCAGCAAAAACATGTGATTATATCAATAAATGCAGAAAAAACATTTGGTAAAATACTGATAAAAATTCTCAGCAAACTAGGAAGAAAAGGGAACTTATTTCAATCTGACAAAGAGCATCTACCAAAATCTATATTTAACATAATATTTATTGGTGAATTACTGAATGTCTTTTCCTTGAGAACAAAGCAAGGTGTTTAACTACTTCTATTCAATATTTTATTGGAAGTTCTAGCCAATGTAATAAGGCAAGAATAAGAGACAAAAGGCATAAAGCTTGGAAAGGCATATATAAAGCTGCTATTATTCAGACAATGTGACTGTGAACTTGAAAATCTAAGGAATCTACCAAAAAACCCCCCAAATCCCCAAAAGAAAACAAAACAAAAAACCAAACCAAAACAAAAACCCTGCTGGAATATGTGTATTTATCAAGACTGTAATATAAAGGTAAATATTAAAAAATCAATACTCTTTTTACATATCACCAATAAGTTCAATGAAAAGTGTGCAAGACTGTTACACCTAAAACTACACAGAACTACTGAGTTAAATTTAAAAGGAACTAAATACATGAAGAGATACACCATGTTCATGGATTAGAAAATTCAATGCTTTTAGGATGCCATTTCTACCCCAAATTGATCTAATCATATTTCTGCTTCCTTAATAGAAACTGGTAAACTGAATCTAAAACGTAAACAAAAGAACCCAGAATAGCCAAAAGGATTTTTAACAAGAAATGCAAAGTTGAAGGCATACACTATCTGATTTCAAGATTCACTAATGTACTATAAAGCTAAAGTAGTATATGGACTGTGTGACACTGACGTAAAAAAAAATGGACATTCTTATCAATGGGATGACAGATCAATGGACTAGAAACCCATGAACGTGTGTGTGTGTGTGTGTACATATCCAATATACTTTTGAAAAGGCATCAGACAATTCAGTGAAGAAAAAACAGTTTTGTTTTTTTACAAATGGTGCTAGAAAAACTGGGTATTTGTATAGAAAAAAATGAACCTTGAGCCCTATGTCACACTACACATGAGAGTGTATCTGAAATAAATCACACTTAAGTGTAAAACTTAAAACTGTACAACTCCCATAAGAAAACACAGGAGAATATCTTTTTAACCTTTATCAATAAAAAGTCCTGTTCTTCAAAAACAACATTAGGAGATAAAAAGGCAAGTCATATAGAGGGAGAAGAATAATCACAATATATATTGATAAAGGATATATACAAATATACAAATAATTGTATGTTCAATACTTGGGTTGTTTACCCAATTAAAAATGGTCAAAGATTTGAACAGATACTTTTGAATGAATGGCCAATAACAACATTAAAAGATGCACATTTCACATCCACTAAAATGGTAAAATGAAAAAGCTGGACTCTTCCAAACCTTGGCAATGATGAGGAACAAATAGAACTCTGGTATTTTTGTGGTGGGACTGTAAAGTTCGATCATCTTGGAAAATAATTTAGCAGTTTCGTGTATAGTAAAAATAAACTTAGACTGTTTGGGTGGCTCAGTCAGTTAAGCAGCCTACTCTTGTCTTTGGCTCAGGTCATAATTTCAGGGTCATGAGATCAAGCCCTGCATTGTCATGCTGGGCATGGAGCCTGTTTGAGATTCTCTCTCTCTCTTTCCCTCTACCCCTTCCCCACCACTTGCCTGTGTGCAATATGATACAGTAATTCAATTCTTAGATATTTACTTTAGAGAAAGAAAATATTATTGCCTGTTAACAGACTTGTACACAAATGTTTATAGCAGCTCAGTTTTCCCCCCCTCCCTGTCAAATCTGGAAAAAATCTAAATGTCCCTCAATAAATGAACTGATGAACAAGTTGTGGTATATTTATACAATGAACTACTACTCAGGAATCAAAAAGTAATGAACTAATGAATATGTAGCAACATACAAACATATCTAAAAAATACGGTGAGCAAAAGATGTCAGATACATGCATACAGTATGATTTCATTTATATGAAGATTTAGAACATGCAAAACTATCTTGAGTGACAGAAATCAGATTACTGGTTGCCTGGGCCAGGGTTTGTCTGGGGACTTACTGCAAAGTGGCACAAAGTACTTTCTGGGTGATGGATACTTCCTATATTAATTGGGATGTTAGTTACACAAGTGTATCTATTTGTTAAAACACACTAAACTTGATGTGTGCATTTCAGTAAGTATAAATTATATTTCAATAAAGTTGATTAAAAAAATAAAGTTGAAAGAAACAGCAGAGAAAATTTTACCAAATAAACTGTAAGATATACTGTGATATATAAAAATTAATAACTATATGTTATTTCCAAAACTAGAGACCTAACTACTAAAAGAAAAAAGGTTCACTGACCATTTTCTACCATTTATTAACTGTGTGATACATCATAAAGTCAAAACCTAATTGTCAGATGATCAGTGTTTCTTATCACTTCATATGGTTCAGATGAAATGTATACAAAATTCACTGAGGGGCTATGACTAATATAGGACAATATCATTCACTGATATGATGAAATTATTAGGAAAAGTTTTGTTATTTTTATTTAGCATCTGTTCGAGCTGTTAAAGTGATGGTCAAATTCAAGATAGTAGCAGAAAAGAGGTTAAACTCGTGGCATTTAGGACTGCTGCACTGTGTAAGTCACTCTTAAGTTACAAACATTTAATCCATATTTTAATATTATAACATAGTAAATGGGAAACTGAGAAGCCCTGACTTAGGATGGGGGAAATGCAAAACATTTTCAGTTCTTCAAGTTCAATAAAATTCTAATAATCCAAAGCTCCCTGAACTGTTCTCGCTATTTTGCCCAAATCTCATATCGCGATAGTCTGTCTGAGCTTGAATGGCAAATATTAAATGTCACTCAGGACCAACTGAATACCACTTGTATTTGCATTCCTTAAAAAGTAGAAAAACATTAACCTTTTGTTTTATTGAATTAAAATGCCACGGAAATGCTGATGTAGTCTTGGGAGACTGGAATACTTTTACAAAGAAGAATAGCTGTCATTTATTAAACACAAAGAACAATTACTTGATAGGATGCCTTCTGATAAAAAGCAGATTGGTATTCTCATCATAGAAAAGGCATTATAAAAAAAAAAAATCTAGCCCAGACCTCTGAGATTTGAATAATTTAAAGCCGCATTTGGTGCAATTTGAATTTTTCTTTAGGGAGGCAAAGTTAAATACCTTTAATTTGTTCTAATTATTTCAAATTTGCAAGTTAATTATGGCTGATCATTAAATAACAAAAAGGACTACCGTCTCCATAGAGTTTTACCTCCTACCCTCTGCATTACTTAAGCTAGATTTTAGTATGCATGAATTAACTTTCTAAATAATCACACGGTTTGACTAAATGGCTCAGTAAAATGAGCTCTGATCCTCAGAATAAGCATTAATGGACATTAGAAATGCTACTGGGACTCATGTTACTTACATTATAAGTATTTTTAATGGGGCCTTATTTACTAATCTTTATGTACTGTTCAAGTTAGAACACCATATAGATACATTATTTTGCTTTACTGGAGGAAAAGCCCAATCTTTGAGACAATAAAAACAAATGTCCATTTAACACCAAATAAATTCATTTTGAAATTAATGCAGGGATATGATGATGGATTTTAACTGGTGTTAGCTGTTCATCTCAATGAATCAATCCAGCAAAAATGGTCTGCTTAGCTTGTAAATGGAATATTATGGATCCACTGATGTGCTAAGTTAATTCAGTAGCGAAAGGAGGTCCAATGAGCTAGTATTTATTTTCCACCTGCTATTTGTAAAGAAAGGATTCATGGTTTCCTGTGAGGGTTTCTAGTTACCACTTCTGTGCATACTTGGCTACCAATGAATGTAAAGCCAGATGGCACATAACCCTTCTGCTTAGAATTCTTAAAATTAATTTTCCTAAATGTCCCAACCAGATCTTTATATTCCCCAGAGACGGACCTGTTAATAAACAAAATATTCTGAGAAAAAGTTTAAAGAGTAAAATTTCAAAAATGATAATATTCCATATGCTGTTACATCTATTTTCCCACTCCAAAATCATCAATACAAATTTTATTTCCATATATCCCATTCACGATTATCTGAGAGCCTATTATGTGTCAATTCTGTGTTTGGTAATAAGAGTATACAGATGAATAAATGACTATCTTTGAATACTTACAGGTAAACCAGAAGAAATAGCCAGCCCAATAATGAATATATAATGTGGCAGGTGTTATGACAGTATATGCAAGTGCTATAGGGAGCTGATAAATGTAACAGGAAGCTTGTAAGAAGGGAATGAAGGATCATGAAGGGGATGAGGTAAAGAAGGTCAGTAAAAAGGAATGATAATTTACTAGCATATACTAGCAAAGGGCCCTGGCTCCAAAAGATGTGGTCATCCTAGTGAAGAATTTACTTATGGGAGTATGCCAAACCCCTTAGGTATGCTAGGTAGAATAATGGTCTCTGGAAGACAACAGGGACTTCAGAGGCAGAAAAGACATAATTTAGATATGCATGGCATAAGAAAGAGAGGAGTCTAAACCTGAGGGGTAGGTAGTTAGGGCAGCCTAGTAGTTTAGAATATTAGCTTTAGTTGTCAGATAGAACTGGGCTCTGTATTGCTGTAAGTTCTCATAGATGTGATTTCTTAGGCAAGTTACGTGTGTGTGTGTGTGTGTGTGTGTGTGTGTGTGTGTGTGTGTATCACATCTTCTTTATTCATTCATCTTGGCTATCCATATCTTGATTATTGTAAATAACACTGCTATAAACATAGAAGTGAATGTATCTTTTTGAATTCATGTTTTGGCTTTCTTTGGATAATGTAGGGGCAAGGGCAGGCTGCCCCAAGATGGGCCACTTTGGCATGAAGATAGTTTTCAGTTAAAAAATGATCAAACCCCAGAAGATTCAGGTAAATCTCTTTACCTTCCCCTCAAAAGTATGACTGTATCAGGAAGAGAGCTATTAACAAAGATTCCTCATTATCTAAGAAACATGTTTGCATAATAAGGCAACCTTTGCTTTTCTTTCACCTTCCTGCTCATGCTCTTTCTCCCCTTTGTTTCCTAAGACTCTACCCTCTCCTTAGCTCATGTAAGCATCATGCTGCCTCACTGTCTTTGGAATTTCCATGTATGTGTGGAATCCCTGTATGTACAGTATTAAATTTGATTTTCTCCCATTAATCTGTTTCATGTCAATTTGATTCTTAGTCAGACTAGGAGGACATGGAAAGGCAGAGAAAATTCTTCCTCCTTGACAGTAAATACCTAGTAGTGGAATTACTGGATCCTATGGTAGTTCTATTTTTAATTTTTTAAAAAATTGAGGATTCCCTTTTCTCCACATCCTTGCTTACACTTGTTATTTCTTGTCTTTTTGATTTTAGCCATTCTGACAGGTTTGAGGTGATATCCCACATGGTTTTGTTCTGCAATTCCCTGATGCTTAGTGATATTGGGCATCTTCTCATAAGTCTATTGGCCATCGATCGGTATGGTATGTCTTCTTTGGAAAATGTCTATTCAGGTCCTCTGTCCATTTTTAATCAGATTATTTGTGTTGTCTTCTTGTTGGATTATAAATTCTTCTTGTATTTTGGATATTATCCTCTTATTGGGTATATCATTTGCAAATACCTTTTCCCATTCAGTAGGTTGCCTTTTTGTTTTGTTGATGGTTTCTTCTGCTGTTCCTTTCTGAATCCCCAGAATTGCCTTCCATGGGGATGTACAGACAGAAGAGGCCTAACATACATCTACTGAAGAAATGATTATAATTCGGGAGGCATTTGTGGGATTAAAACACAGAAATCTGAGTTAGTTAACTGTTATCTCTTCCTTACATTGTGGACCATTCAGGGCCATTCCTAGATCTATAATCTGTATTTTAATTTCATTGAAGCATGTATTTTTGAAGCTTCAAAAATCTGGCAGACATTATGAGGTTATGTTTTATGCCAAAAAACACCTTGCAACTGAACTGTGAATACAATACAAAATTTAGAACAAAGGCTGATCCAATTCAAGTTACCAAAGACCTACAAATTCATTGGAAAATAAAAAAAACCCCATATAGTAGTCAGTTAAGGACTGTGGTTGAAAATCTTCCTAAAGAAAATCAAGGTCCGATGGTAAATTAAAACACAGCGAGAGTGTCACTGAAGATATAAAGTGAGGACTGCCCATGTTGCTGCTATCTCTATAGCAGTGGTTCTCAAGGACGGTCAAAGGATGTTAAAAAAAAAAAAAAGAAAGAAAAAAGAAAAAATCTAACACTAAGATGTTATTTGTCTTTTTCACTTTCCTTCTCTCATAAGTGTATAGTGAAATTTTCCAGGAGGTACATGACATGTGACACACAACACATTGAATGCAGAGCAGATGTGAGAAAATAGCTGTCTTCTATTGAGCAGACATAAAAGAGATTTGCAAGAATGTAAAGCAATGATGTTCTTCTCACTAAATTTTTTTTTTGGAAAATACAGTTTTTATAAAAATACATTATTTGTTTTAATATGCAATGGGTTTACTATTATTTTTCAATAAATAAATATTTCTGTTTTAATTCCTAGTATATATATAATAGATATAACCTACATTAAATAGATATAATGTAAATAAAACTTCTTTGGGGTCCTTAATAAAATTTAAGAGTGTAAAGGGGTCCTGAGATAAGAATGCTTGAGAACTGCTATTTTATATAGCATGATAAATGAGGAGTCCATGGAAATAACTACCAACATGTTGTTTGGGAAATTTAATGTGGCATCAAAATGGAAGATTCTAGAGAATCAATGAGAGGAGAAAACTTTCATGTAAATATTTAAATATTTTATTTTACTTTTTTAAAGATTTATTTATTTTAGAGAGAGAGAAAGAGAGTGAGTGAATGGGGGGAGGGGCAAAGGGAGAGGGAGAGAAATCCTCAAGTAGATTCCCCACTGAGCATGGAGCCCCACAGTGGGCTGGATCCAAGGATCCTGAGAGCATGACCTGAGCCCAAATTAAGAGTTGGACACTTACCTGACTGAGCCACTCAGGTGCCCCCATATAAAGATTTTAATTAAAAACAGATAGAATATAGTAAAATTGACTATTTTTTGGGGGGGATATGGTTTTGTGAATTTTAATACATCAATAGATTATTTTAACCATACCATAATCAAGACACAAAATAGTTCCATCACCTGAAAAACTTCCTCTACTCTTCTTGTGTAGTTACTCCCTCCTCACATACCTAACCTGGAAACCACTGATGTTCTCCATCACCACTGTTCTGTCTTTTCCAGAATGCTGTGTAAATGGAATCAAACAGGATTCATCTATCTATCTATCTATCTATCTATCTATCTATCTATCTATCTATCTATCTATCTATTTTCTTGAGATTGCCTTCTTTAAGCACAATGTCTTTGAGAGTCATCCAAGTTGTAGCATGTATCAAGAGTTCATTCCTTTTAATTACTGCATAGTATTCCTTGTATGGACTTATCACAGTTTATTTATCCATTCACTTGCTGAAGGACGTTTGTGTAGTTTCCAGATTTTGGCTATTGCAAATGAAGTTACTATGAACCTCCAAGTAAATAAAGGAAGCTCCTGAATTTCAGTAAGAGTGTAAAGTTGTTAGTCTTCTGGCTCTTACCACTGGTAACAGCATGTATCAAAAGGAGCCTTGTTTCTCTACTCTCAATAAAAGTTTTGTGACAAACTTTAAAAATATCACCCAAAGTTCCTCAAATCAGACTACATCATCTACATTAAGGGAATGTTTTTTCCCATTTATTGAAGAAAAGTCAATTAACCTTCAAATAAACTCATGAGAATTCATAAGGAGTTACAATTCTAATTCACCCTTCTCGTCATGTCCATCTAAGAGACTAACAATAACCTCATGTGATCAACAAGTATCACAAAAATAATCTTTTTCCTGGCAGTCACAGAATCATATGTTTTGGGATCTGACTGCTGAATAAAACAAATAGCAAGAGGCCACTGATTGCAATGCTGGTTCAATATTCACGAACCAATCAATGTGATAACCACATTAATAAAAGAAAAGAACCATATGATCATTTCAGTAGATGTAAAAAAGCATTTGATAAAGTACATCCATTCATGATAAAAGCCCTCAATGAAGTAGGTTAGAGGGAACATACCTCAACATAATAAAGGCCATACATGAAAAACCCACAGTCAATGGGAACAAACTGAGACGTTTTCCTCTACAGTCAGGAACAAGACAGGGATGCCCACTCTTACCACTTTAATTCAACATTGTACTGGAAGTCCCAGCCACAGCAATCAGACAACAAAAAGAAATAAAAGGCATCCAAATCAGCAAGGAAGAAGTGAAACTTTCACTATTTGCAGATGACATGATACTCTAATATGGAAAACCCTAAAGACTCCACCCAAAATAAATGCTAAAACTGATAAACGAATTCAGTAAAGTTGTAGGTTGCAAAACCCAAGTACAGAAATCTGCTGCTTTTCTATACACTAATAATAAAGCACCAGACAGAGAAATTGAGAAAACAATCCTATTTACAATGACACCAAAAACAATAAGATATCTATGAATAAATCGAACCAAAAAGGTGAAAGACCTGTCTTCACAAAATTATATAAAACACTGATGAAAGAAATTGAAGATGACACAAAGAAATAGAAAGACATTCCAGGCTCACGGATTGGAAGAACAAATGTTAAAATGTCCATACTACCCAAAGCAATCTACATATTTAATACAATCCCTATAAAAATACCAACAGCATTTTTTTGTATTTTTTTAAAATTTTAATTCAATTAATTAACATATAATGTATTATTTGTTTCAGGGGTACAGGTCTGTGATTCATCAGTCTTATATAATACCCAGTGCTCATTACAACACATACCATCCCCAGTGTCCATGACCAGTTACCCCATCCCTCCATCCCCCTCCCCTCCAGCAACCCTCAGTTTGTTTCCTATGATTAAGAGTCTCTTATGGTTTATCTCCCTATCTGGTTTTGTCTTATTTCATTTTTTCCTCTCTTCCCCTATGATCCTCTGCCTTGTTTCTTAAATTCCACATATCAGTGCGATCATATGATTGACTTATTTCGTTTAGCATAACACCCTCTAGTTTCATCCATTTTGTTGTAAACAGAAGATTTTATTTTTTGATGGCTGCATAATATTCCATTATATACATATACCACATCTTTTTTCTCCTTTAATCTGATGGACATCTGGTCTCCTTCCATAGTTTGGCTATTGTGGACACTACTGCTATAAACATAGGGGTATAGATGCCCCTTGGATCACTACATTTGCATCTTTGAGGTAAATACTCGGAAGTGCAATTGCTGGGTCATAGGGTAGCTCTATTTTCAACTTTTTGAGGAACTTCCATACTGTTTTTCAGAGTGGCTGTATCAGTTTGCATTCCCACCAACAGTGTAGAAAGGTTCCCCTTTCTCCGCATCCTCACCAACATCTGTTGTTTCCTGACTTGTTAATTTTAGCCATGCTGACTGGTGTGAGCTGGCATCTCATTGTGGCTTTGATTTATATTTCTTGGATGCCAAGTGATGTTGAGCATTTTTTCCTGGCTGTTGGCCATTTGGATGTCTTCCTTGGAGAAATGTCTGTTCATGTTTTCTGCCCATTTCTTGATTGGATTATTTGTTCTTTGGGTATTGAGTTTGATAAGTTCTTTATAGATTTTAGATACTAGCCCTTTATATAAATATGTTATTTGCAAATCTCTTCTCCCATTCCATAGGTTGTCTTTTGGTTTTGCCACTGTTTCCTTTGCTGTGCTAAAGATTTTATCTTGATGAAGTCCCAAGAGCTCATTTTTTGCCTTTGTTTCCCTTGCCTTTGGAGATGTGTCTAACAAGAAGTTGCTGCAGCCGAGGTTGAAGAGGTTGCTGCCTGTGTTCTCCTTTAGTATTTTGATGGATTCCTGTCTCACATTTAGGTCTTTCATCCATTTTGAGTCTATTTTTGTGTATGGTGTAAGGAAATGGTCCAGTTTCATTCTTCTGCATGTGGCTGTCCAATTTTCCCAACACCATTTGTTGAACCAACAGGATTTTTCACAGAGCTAAAACAAACAATCCTAAAATTTGTATGGAACACAAAAGACCCCAAATAGTCAAAGCAATCTTGTAAAAGGAAACCAAAGCTGGAGGCTTCACAATTCTGGACTTCAAGTTATATTACAAAACTGTAGTAATCAAAACAGTATGGTACTGTCACAAAAACAGACACAGATCAACAGAACAGAACAGAAAACCAAGAAATGAACTCACAATTATATGGTCAACTAATATTCAACAAAGTAGGAAAGAATATCCAATGGAAAAAACATAGTCTCTTCAACAAATAGTGTTGGGAAAACTGGACAGCAACATGCAAAAGAATGAAACTGAACCACTTTCTTATGCCAAACACAAAAATTAATTTAAAATGGATTAAAGACCTAAATGTGAGACCTGAAACCATAAAAGTACTAGAGGAGAACACAGGCAGTAACCTCTTTGACATAGGCCATTGCAACTACTTTCTATATATATCTCCTGAGGCAAGGGAAATAAAAGCAAAAATAAACTATTGGGACTATATCAAAATAAAAAGCTTCTGCACAGCAAAGGAAACGATCAACAAAACCAAAAGGCAACCTACAGAATGGGAGAAGATATATTTGTAAATGACATATCTGATTAAGGTTTAGTATCCAAAATATACAAAGAACTTATAAAACTCAACCAAATAATCTAATTAAAGAATGGGCAGAAGACATGAATAGACATTTCCCCAAAGAAGACATACAGATGGCCAACAGACACATGCAAAGATGTTCAACATCACTGATCATCAGGAAAATACAAATCAAAACTACAATGAGATATCGTCTCACATCTGTCAGAACGGCTAAAATCAATAATACAAGAAACACAGGTGTTAGTAAGGACGTGGAGAAAGGGGAACCCTTGTGCACTGCTGGTGGGAATGCAAACTGGTATAGCCACTCTGGAAAATAGTATGGAGGTTACTCAAAAAGTTAAAAATAGAACTACCCTACAACCCAGTAATTACCCTACTAGGTGTTTGCCCTAAGAATACAAAAATACTAATTCAAAGTGATGCATGCACCCTGATGTTTACATTTGTAGCAGCATTATTGGGGCCCCTAAGTGGCTCAGTCAGTTAGGCATCTGACTCTTAATTTTGGTTCAGTTCATGATCTTGGGGTTGTGAGGTTGAGCCCCATGTCAGGCTCCACACTCAGCACAGGGTCTGCTTAAGATTCTCTCCCACCTTACTCATGTGTGTTCTCTCTCTCTAAAGGAAAAAAAGAATTATAGAAGGATTATCTACAATAGCCAAATTATGGAAACAGCCCAAGTGTCTATCTATAGATGAATGGATAAAGAAGATGTGGTATATATATGTACAATGGAATATTACTAAGCCATCAAAAAGAATGAAATCTTGCCATTTGTAATGATATGGATGGAGCTAGAGAGTATTATGCTAAGTGAAATAAGTCAGTCAGAGAAAGACAGATACCATATAATTTCACTCAAATGTGGAATATAAGAAATAAAACAGATGAGCAAAGGGGAAAAAAAGAGAGGCAAACCAAGAAACAGACTCTTAACTACAGAGAACAAACCGATGGTGACCAGAGGGGAGGTGGGTAGGAGGATGGGTGATGGGGATTAAGGAGTGTACTCGTTGTGGTGAGCACTGAGTGTTGTATGAAAGTCTTGAATCACTATATTGTACACCTGAAACTACTATCCCACGGTATATTAACTAACTGGAATTTAAATAAGAACCTAAAAAAATTAAAAGAGGCCATCAGGAAACTTCCTTGTCTCCTTGGGCCAAACAGAGCAAAGAATCTCCCTTTAGGGCTTTGATCATTATACAGGGGACAACCAAGCTGGTAACATGAGACTCAGAATCAATGAACCTTCTATAAATATCCTAAGCACACCAGCATGCTATAAGATCTTTCATGTTTTCATATACTCAATATGACCATAAGTATATATACACACCATTTTCCACCACAGGGGCCTTAGAACTGGCTCACAGCCATTGAGAGCAGGCAGCTTTGGGGAAATGAATAGCAATTTTGAAATCCTTTTTTTTTTCTTCCAATAGGTCCTATTCATAAAACCATCATCCACTGAAGTAAGTGAGAATAAAATAGGAAGCTGGGCAAAAAGAAAATACAACATTTTAGAGGGATTCAAAGAAAAACACTTAAAAGGACCCATAATTAAAGCAGCCAGCTTTGAGCTATAAAACTGTGGATTTCTTACAGTTTGTAAGGGCCTTGCCCTGGCACCCATTTGACCCAAAACCCTCCAACAGTATGAAAAGCCCCAGTGTATAAGGATAAAATGAAAGCTTTTAATTACCCTCAGTGTGAGTAATTTAAAGGAAATCAATCATGCTACCTCAATGTTAATAGTTCTATATAATTTACACAAAGACAGTCTTTTGCATGTTTTTCTCCTATAACATTTGTTGCTATTGACATTACTGTATAGTTACTAAATGAACCATAGTTTTTAAATTCTGAAATTTAAAATTGATCTCTGTTGAGTTGTGCTGTTTTGCAAAAAGGCTTCTGTGAAGTAAGTGTGTTTCATCAAAAACCTCACTGTTACGTGTCATGCCGGATTGCTTCTTGGAGAAAAGTAAGAGGTAGGAGCAGAGAGTTACTAAGTACATAATAACCACTTGGCCATGAAAAACAGATCATGATAGCATATTATGGCTATTAGTTCATTCATGTAGACATACAAGCTCCTTCTACATTGCTCAAAGGTTCTGCAAACACAGAAGCAAGGGATCAGAAACCATGGCTTAGAAGGTTGACTTTGGATAGCACTCCTCAGTTACCTTTGGCACATACCTGCTCTGGAAAACAATGGCGATATGGTACTACTTTGAATCTCAGTGACCATAAAAATATGCAAAAAATATTTGCTAAAGATAATGACAAAGGCATTATAATAACGTGTTTACCAAACATGAGTTACATTATACTAGGACATGTAAAACTTGTAAATTAACACAACATACACAACCTGAACATAGAAGGGATCTTGTCTAATTGGTCCCCAAACTAGACATTATCAGAATCATCTGGGAGCTTTCTGAAAACAGAGGTTTCTGGGCCTTATCCACAGAAATGGTGATTCAACAGGTGGAGGTTAAATGTTCTGGGTTTCTACCATTATTTCTCCTATAACATGGATTTCAGTTTCCATAGCTTTATGAAGGAACTAAATAATCTCTACCTATAAGATCCTCTCTAAACTCTGTCTTAGCTGCATCCCGCAAGTTTTTATATGTTGTGTTTTCACCTTGATTCAGTTATAGAACTGAATAAATTTTAACTGTAGAATCAGCTTCCTCTACAAAATAATTTATATTTTCACCAGATAATGCATTTTATTATTTTCCTTGCAGCCCTGTAATAATGGCTGTTATCACTCTTTAATTTTTGCCAATATGAAGAATGAGAAGCAATAGTTGTTTGTTTTTTCCTCAATGAGTAAGAAGTCATTCATGTGAGAATGTAGGGACAGACCATCCCAGGCAAAAGAAACTGCAAATACAAAGAGACTGGGATGAAATAAGCCTAGCATATTTGAGAAGCTGAAAGGCCACGGTGGCTGAAATATCCTGAAGAGAGTGACAGCACTACATGCACAGTGTCAGGGAGGTATGCGTGGACCACAGCACTTAGGGTCTTGTAAACCGGGGTAGAGCTGAGATTGGTGTTTCAAGTATGATTTGAAGCCATCAGAGGTTTTAAGCAGAGGACAAACATGGTTCTGACACATGACTTAAAATGACTACTCTGACGACTGGAATGCAGGAGTTACAAGTAGATACAGGCATCTGCAATAATCTAGGTGGATGGCGATGGTTTGGATTAGATGGAAGCGATGGACATGGAGGGAAGATGACAGAAAGTGGATTCTTTTATAAATAGGATCAATAGGAGTTAATAATGAACTGGATATGGAGGGTGAGGGAAGGAAGGAAATAAGTCAAGGTGGTTTATATAGTTTTTGACTTGAGTAACAAGGCACACATATATTTGAAATGGGTAAAAAAGAAAGGTATAAGGTTGGGTTTTCCAACATCTTTTTGTGACACGTTAGTGGTATTCCATAGGAACGGTGGTAATCACATGCTCATTCTTATTTCCTAGACTATAAATCATCTTATAATTAAGAATCATTTCCAGAATTAATGTCTAGTTTATTGGCATATAATATGATGAAATCTTTTTTTTTTTTAAGATTATTTATTTGAGAGAGAGAGACAGAGAGAACACACATGTGGTGGAGGGGTAGGGGGGCAGAGGGAGAGAGAATCTTAAGCAGACTGCCCACCCTGAGCATGGACCTGGTCACAGGGTTTGATCTCATGGCCCCGAGATCATGCCCTGAACTGCAACCAAGAGTCAGACGCTAAATTGAGTGCACCACCCAAACACCCCAAATTCTTTTCTTTTCTTTTTAATTTTAAATGTAATTTATCCATCTTTAGCTTCCTGGTACCTCCACAGTTTTCCACAAATCTTCAGTTTTATCAATAAATGTGTTTCACTCTTATCTATACAAACTTTTACTGCTCTTGGATGTAAATGAACTAAACTGGAAAAATTGAATTTATGTATCTATATCTATATATATATGTTCATACATGTGTATATATGTATATTTTAAACAAACTCCCACTTATCTTTTTCTTCAGTTTTCTTGTACCAATGGTTGTTCCAGTCTTTCTAGACCAAAGATCATTTATCTTGAGAGGAAAAATAATTGGCTAGTGTTTCATTCTCTTTGCCATGTGTTAACACATCACAGGTTCTAAACAATAAACCTACCCTTGGTTTGCCCTTAATCCTTTAAACAATATCAAACAGACTATTTTAGTCATGTACAGCATGTTCTAAAATTCTAAACTTATTTGGAACTTAGTATATTTGACAGACCGCTCTCTGAAATTCTCTTATACTTACTCTGAGATGTATCTTCCTATTTTTGTAGCCACAATTTTAAAAAATCTTTTTTTAATTCCTCAATTAATTTATGTTCACATGCTCAGAATTATACTTTTGATAGTTTCCTAGCGCTTTGGACTCTTATCCTTGGTCTCAGATCAGAAAATCACACTTCTTTCTCTCACTTTCTTAAGTTTTGGTTATGCATTTAATTATGACAGATTTTTCATTTGTCATGAACTATGCTGAACATGACAACTCTACTGGTTGCCTTCATCTCCTTTTTAGGATATGAAGCGCTAACAACAGGCAGTCAAGAATTCTTAAGAGTGGAATAAGAGTTCCAGTTTTCCGTTCTCTCTTGATTTTTTCCACATGCTGTACAATATAGTAATAACACGTGAGAATGCTTTCTCTCTTAAGTCTGACAACCACCTCATGTTTTCTTAAGAAAGGCTGGGGAAACCAAAGCTTTGTAAGATTAAATATTTTACCCAAGTTCATACAACTAGTAAGTGGCAGAGCTAGAGATATTAAATCATTGTACCACACTGCCTTGTAATGATCCCAGATTATGAAATTCCATACCTGTGTATATTTTCCTGACATATCACCACTTCAATGTCCTAAGAGACTTACTTTTCAAAAAGGCAGTATAAGTTCAATGCAGATCTTCCTCAACTTATGATGGGGTTATGTTTTGATAAATCCATCATAAGTTGAAAATATCGTTAAGTAAAAAATGCATTTACTACACCTTACCTACTGAACATTACAGCTTAGCCTAGCCTACCTTAACATGCTCAGAATGCTTACATTAACCTATAGTAGGGCCAAATTATCTAACACAAATACTATTTTATAATAAAGTCTTGAATATCTTATGTAATATATTGATTACTGTACTAAAAGTGAAAAACAGAATGGCTGTCTGGGCATAGAATGGTTATAGGTGTATCAGCTATTATCCTTATGATTGCATATGGCAGACTGGGAGCTGCAGCTTGCTGTCCTTGCCCAGCATCATGAGGAAAGATTGTAGGGTATATCACTAGCCTGGAAAAAGATCCAAATTCAAAATTCAAAGTACATTTTCTACTTAATTCATATTGGTTTCACACCATAGTAAAGTAAAAAAATCTTAAGTTGTATTTTATATTTCTAAAGTCAGTTGAACATGCAGTGCCACCAGATCTCTTTTGTTTTCCTGGTCAGCTTTCTTTCTCTCTCTTAAGGTCTTCATAGCAGTAATTTCAAGCCTCTTTTACTCTTCAAACCTTCAATTCCATCCTCATTCAGCCCTGTATCTTCCTCAGCACTTGTACCACACTCAAGCAGATCATTTAACCTCTTGCTTCACATGGAAAATGAGAATACCACATGGGAACACCTTCAACAACCTGCTAACAAACCTGTACATCATTTTATAAGGAAATAAATAAGCAAATAAAACCCAAAACACCTGACATTACTATTCTTGTGGAAGGCATTTTAGTAAATGTCACTGGGATTCAGTGCAACTAAATTGTTTATAATCCCATCTTATTGCTAAAGTAGTACAGCTAACATTAGATCACACAAAGTAGATATTGACTAATTAGTACATTGTAAAATCAGTGTTATTTAAAAAAACCTACTCTTTCACTGATTCATTTGCATAATATCCTATCTTTACACTTGCCTGTTTTTGAAAATAAAATGTTTATTTTGGAATAATTTTAGATTTCCAGGAAAGTTGCAAAGATATTACAGAGACCTTCCCCACACCCTTCACAAAGCTTCCCCTGAAGTTAACATTTTACAATAGCATGATATATTTGTCAAAACTAAGAAAACAACATTGGTACATTACTATTAAACTCTAGACTATTAGGATTTCATCTGTTTTTTTACACTTATGCCTTTGTTGTTGTTCTTGTTGTTCCAGGATCTGTTCCAGAGTATTACACTGCATTTAGTCATCATGTCTTCTTAGTTTCCTCATGTCTGTGACAGTTGCTCAGTCTTGGTCTTTCATGACTATACCTGACCAGTTTTGAGGACTGCTTAGGTATTTTGTACAATGTTCCTCGATTTGGATTTGTCTGTTGTTTTCCCCATGATTATAAATGTTTGGGAAAAGTACTGCAGCGGTGTGGTTCCTTCCTTATCACATCATACCAGGGATTACATATATCAACATGACTAATCACTGGTCATTTGATTAAGGTAGTGCTCACCATATTTCTCCACTATGAAGTATGATTTTCCCTTTCCATACTATTCCTTGGGCATGAGTCACTAAGTTTAGTTTGCACTCAAGTGGAGTCAGTACTAAGTTCTACCTCCTAGAGGGAGAAATATTTACTTGAATTCTTCTGAAGGAAGATTTTTCTCTTTTCTTCCATTTGTTTATTCATTCAATCATTTGTTTATATTGGTATGGCCTCATTTGTACTTATTTTATACTTTATGTTGTAATAGATTACATTATTTGTTTTGTTGCTAAAATTGCTGTGGCTTTGGCTATTGGAAGCTCTTTTAGGTTGACTTCTCTGTCCCTTTGACATGCCCTCATTCTTTTGATTTTTGAGTACTTCCTTGCTTTCTGGATCCAGGCTCGTCTCTCTTTTTCTTTGTGCCATCCGTATAATTAGCCATTTCTCTCAGGAGTCCTGGTTTCTTTTATTAGAGAATGGTATTTAGAAACCAAGAGCTGGATGTTGAGTGTGCTTATTGCCACTGGGCATCACTGCTCCTAGGCTTTCTCAGCAGACATAGCTAGGGAATATATATTATGTATACTAACCTGTATCTAATTTTATTTTGTATATATTCATCAGTGTATACACACATGCAGACACACTATGGCCTGAATTATGCACCCCCATTCATATGTTAAAGCCCTAAGTCCCAATGTGATAGTATTTGTATTTGGACATGGGGCCTTTGGAAGGTAATTAGGTTTAGATGAGTCATAAGAGTGAGTATACTATTCCCTCATGGTGGGAATAGTATACTTAGAAGAAGAGACACCAGAGACCTCGCTGGTTCTCTCTTTCTACCTTGTAAGGGCACAGTGAGAAGGTGGCCATCTACAAGCCAAGAGAACCCTTAATATAACCTGAACATGCTCACACTCTGATTTCACACTTCTAGGCCTTAGAACTGTGAGAAAATAAATTTCTGTTGTTTAAGCCACCTAGTTTTTGGTATTTGGTTACGACAGCCAGAGCAGATTAAGACAACAGAAAAACATGAATATATACTAATGTTTCCAACTCTAATCCAGGACCACAGCATTCATTTTAGCCATATATTATTTTTTCAATTAACAGACTGTAGGTATCCAGTGTTAGTAGCTGTCATGGTATTAGTAGCTGTCATATATCTTACTGGAATAGAAATTTACTCTGGATATGGATTTTCCTTCTGTGTATACAATGCTTCTACCTATGGACCTACAGAATGCCTTACCCACCACCATGGTATTTTATACAGCATTGCCTCTGATCAAGGAACTTACATTTGTTATGAAGTACTGCAGTGGGACCATACTAGTGGAATTCATTGGTCTTACCATAAACCCAATCATCCTAAAGCAGCTATCTTGACAGTATAGTGAGATGGCCTTTAAAGGTCTCAGCAACAGTGTCAGCTAGGAAGGAATACCTTGTGGGGCTGGGGAAAGGTCCTCCAGGATGTTCTAAATATGCTCTAAACCACTGCCCAATATATGGTACTATTTCTCCCATAGTTTCTCCCATAGCATAGCTAGGATTCATAAATCCAAAAAAGAAAGGTTGGAAATGGGAGTGGCTCTACTCACTCTTTACCTGAGTGATCTATTAGCAAAAATTTTGCTTCCGTTCCTCATGACCTTAGGATCTGTTGATCCAGAGGTCTTAGTTCAATACTCCTACCAGGAGACGTAACACTAATTCCACTGAACTGGAAGTTGACATGCCATGTTGTCACTGGGCTCTTCATGGTTCTAACTTAACAACCTAAGAATATGGTTACTATATACGCTAGGATGATTGATCTGAGAGGGAAATGGGTTGCTACTTACACAATGGAGATAAAGAAGAGGATGTCAGGAGTACAGGAAATCCCTTAGGGTGTCTCTTAGTACTATGTCCTCTGATAAAAGTCAATGGGAAGCTACAACAATCCAATACAGACATGATGCTAATGGCCCACCCCCTCAAGAATGAAGGCTTGGGTCACCTTACTGGACAAAGATCCATAACCAGCTGAAGTGTTTGCTGATGGCAAAGGGAATATGAAATGGGTAACTGAAAAAAAGTAGTTATAAATACCAGCTACAGTGATGTGGCCAGTTGCAGAGATGAAGACTATAATTCTTCCTTACTTTTTTATGAGTATGTTTGTATATGTATATTAAATAAATTTTTTGTTTTCTTTCCTCTCATCCCTTTATTATCTAACATAAGATACATTAATAATAATTTATGTTATGTCACAGCATTAAAATTACAGGATAGCAAGAACAATGACCATCACCCACAGACTTCCCATCTCCTCTGGGGACTGGGTTTTTCAGCTGTATGCAGGATAACTGTATCATGTTAGGTGGAAGTATGCCTTTTAGTATCCTTACTGGAGATTAAATATGGTTTAAGGAGATGGGTATGGGGGCCAAGCTGACACCAGGTGTGCTGTGATGGTCTTTTTTTATGTGTCAACTTGGCTAGGCTACATTACCCAGTTAACGAGTCAAACATTCATCTAGGAATTGCTGTGAAGATATTTCACAGATACAATTAAAATCCATAATACCTTAGGGAATTTGGATGGGCCTGATTCAATTTCTTGAAAAGTCTTAATGGCAGAGCTGAGGCTATCCTGAAAAAGAAGAAATCCCTCCTGTGGACAGCACCTTCAGCCTGTACCTGAGAGTTCCAGCCTGATCTTCCTGGCAGCCGGCCTTATGGACTTCAGACTTGCTTAGCATAAGCCTATTCCTTGCAATACATCTCATAATATATATCTCCTACTGCTTCTATTCTCCGGTTGACCCTGACTAAAGCAGTCCTTCACCATGTCATATGATATAACAAAGAAAGATTCTCTTTCCAACAAATAGCCCAGGGTTCAGATTCAAGGTTAAAGGATTAAAGCTTGCAGACACTGTTTACCAAAGGAGAAAATGCCAAATAGCAAAAGCAACACAGAAATCAATCCTCTTCACCACAGGAGCAATGTGAAAAACAAATGAGTTGAGTTCAATATGAAATTTTCTCTGTAGGATTATAAAAAATTAGCACTGTTTCATATGTAATAGCCAGTCCTTCTGAGACAGGCATCTACCTACAACAAACCATGGGCTAATCAAGATCACAACCGTATCCTTAGACACTTTATGATCAAAATGTATGCTCAGAAACACAGTCACTATTTCTTTTCATCTTATCTTCAAAGAAAGCTCCAGTTACTCAATCTACCCAGGAAGTCC
The DNA here is from genome assembly GCF_024610735.1 of Ursus americanus. Classification (NCBI taxonomy): domain Eukaryota; kingdom Metazoa; phylum Chordata; class Mammalia; order Carnivora; family Ursidae; genus Ursus; species Ursus americanus. Next base: position 34,477,717 of record NC_142145.1, read on the forward strand.
CTACATACATATTTCTACAAATAAAAGAATGCACTGGTTTTTTAAACCTTTGTGTTTGTATGTCATTATCCTTTGTGTATTCCATCGTCTTGAATCCAAAAATCAATTTTTAAACTATATCTAGGCAGTTAGAAAAGCCATTTGAAGCTATTGCTAATTAAAAATAAAAATTGTTTATGGCAACAATAAATTGTATATCCTTTCAGAGAGAACTCTTGGGACTTCTGAAAACAAGAATTAAAAGACTTAATAATCACTAGTCTTAACCTTGCTGCCTCCATCCTTTTACAGGCATATAAAAATCTTATATGCCAGTGTGATGTTTTTTGGTAAAATGTTTTTGGCTTCCACCTGTTTTGTCTTACTCCTTCTTGCCACTGCAAAATACCTTATGTGCAAATACTTCAGTTGTATAAATGAAACACAGCAATGTTCATGGATTCCTTTTAATTAAAATCTTACATACTTATAGAAAGAAAAAAAGGAATCAAGACTTGGACATATCAACTAGGTCCAGAAACAGTCCTTTGGGTACTACCAAACATTTGATATGACACCAAAATCTGCAGCTGTAGGCTTTAGACTAATCTCTATTTATTGAGGCTTTCAAAAAAGATGCTAACAAAGAAATAATACTTTTTAACCAGCTGAACCTCCCAGACTATTGTTTTTCTCTCTCTCCTGGGAAAAAGTGTTCACTATGCAAGATGCCACCCATGTTCCAAATGGGGACAAGAACCCATATGTTTCAGACTGGAAACAGGAAAGGCAGTCACTGTCTAAAAGAAATCAAACTGCTCTTATTCCAAATAAAACTGGGAATGAGGTTATCAGAGTAAGCCGACTCAAGTGGCAATGAAACTTCCAATTCCCCAATCCCACTAATGTTGTCTGGGAAGAAAATTACTTTTACAAAGATTTGTGCATGTTTGTTAGAGTGAAGCATAAAAACCACCATGACTCTATCCGTTTGTGTGCAGCATATAAAATGTAAATGATTACACAATTTATTATCCAGCTCCTTGTATTTAACTAGTGGTAGTGGCAATATTCTTCAGGAAATTACTCTAATTTCTGTAGATGATGCTCTCTACCCCCTGCTCCATATACCTATAAATCAGACCCTAGGAAAATGATATGCAGCCAAATAATCTAATATCCTGAAAATCTATGAACTGCCATCTTAGAAAATATTTATCCCACAAACCCACTATATGCTAAAATGGGAAATATAATTTAAAAAATTATCCAGAATGGGGCGCCTGGGTGGCTCAGTCGTTAAGCATCTGCCTTCAGCTCAGGGCGTAATCCCAGCATTCTGGGATCGAGCCCCACATCAGGCTCCTCCACTAAGAGCCTGCTTCTTCCTCTCCCACTCCCCCTGCTTGTGTTCCCTCTCTCTCTGGCTGTCTCTCTCTGTCAAATAAATAAATAAAATCTTTAAAAAAAATTATCCAGAATCAAGACCATGCAGATTTTACACATGAAGAAGCTAATTCTAAGGATATGCTATTACTACGTACAAGGGGACAGTGGGTTTGTCTTTTCCTATTTGGAGTGCCATCAGTATACATAGGTAACAAAGCATGTGTAGACAATTGCTGGGGAGAACCTCGAGTAGCCTTATGTTTCAGTCTGTTAGTCATCATTTAAAAACCAGTGTTTGTGGGGTACCTAGATGGCTCAGTTGAGTGTCCGACTCTTGATTTTGGCTCATGTCATGATCTCGGGGTCAGGGGATTGAGTCCCCATCACACTCCGCACTCAGCTTGGAGTCTGCTTGTCCTCCTTCCTCTGCTCCTCCCCCTGCTTGCACTCTCTTTCTCATAAATAAATAAATAAATAAAATCTTTTAAAAAAGAAAAAATTTTGTGGCAAGGGTAAAGAAGGGAGGTGCCCTAATATGGAATATAAGAATGAAGCTTTGCTCTTGAAGACTCTCCAAGGTCAAGCTCAGGCATGGACAGAATAGGCACCAGACTGGTGAAGTGCTATCATCTCCTTTATTGCTCAAAATGAAGAAAATAGAAAAGCTGATTTCATAAATTATATTTATCACCGATTTATCTTTTTAAAATTGTTGGTTTTATACAACTTTTAAAAATCAAATTATTATTCATCAGGACATAGGTCTCATAAATAGAATTTCAATATTTGCTACTACTCGTCTTGGTATTATATCTATTTTGAATACAGAATGGGATGTCATCTTGGAGAATTAAGTTTAAAAAAGCAATTACCAACTAGAGGAAGGGGTATGTGGGCCGAAAAATCTTGAAGAAGAAGGCTAATATGGTCTGAGAGCATGCAAAGCTTTGTAACATTTCTTCTGTTCTAAGCTCTATCTATTTTGAATACTGAACAATATTAAAAACAGAGGAAAAAATTTAAAGTTATAGTGAGATAAATTTATATACCAAAAATCCACCCACTTACAATAACTTTTAGGAAGTTTAGGAGTAACTTTTAGGAAGTTTAGGAGTTGTGCAACCATCTAATTTTAGAATAATTCTAACACCCCCAAAAGAAACTTCATGCTCATTTGCAGTTGCTCCTTATTCTCCACTCCCTGCAGGTGATCACTAATTTACATCCTTTATCTATAGATTTGCCATTTCTGGACATTTCATATAAATAGAAAATATAATTCACGATCTTTTGTGAGACCTTCTTTCAGTTAGCTTGTTTTCAAGGTTCATCCACATTGTAGCATGTATTAGTACTGTGCTCCTTTTTATTGTCAAATATTCCCTTGTATGGATATACAATGTTTTGTTTATCCATTCATCAGCTGCTAGACATTTGGGTTATTTCCATTTTTTGGCTGTTATGAATAATACTGCTGTAAGCCTTCACACAGAAGTCTTTGTGTAGATGAATGTTACCTAGGAGTGGAATTGCTGGGTCATATGGTAATTTTATGTTTAAGTGATGATTTTTATATTTATCAAAAAGGCAAATAATTAAAAGAGTAAAATATGGGTCTAGAAGAAAGTACTAAAAGGGAACAGGTTTTGTTTGCTTTTTATTATGGCTCAAAAGAATTTGAGAGATTTGAAAGATGATAGGAAGATCACTGTCCAATCCCTGAAAATTTCTCTATTATTGAAGCTATGTGACATTCAATTAATAGCAAACATTTTTTTCTCATTCTACTTCAGTTATGCTTTATAGTGGGATGTCTTTGAGCCCAATTTTACAATTTTACAGATGACTTCTAGCATGTCTAAGATAGATGTCAGAGATCCCCACCCATATTAATCAGTTACGTTGTTAAAGAACTCTGAAATACTGGAGAAATGTTCTCTTTTTACACAAACAGTCTTTTTTTTTTTTTTTAAAGATTTTATTTATTTGTCAGAGAGAGACTGAAAGCACAAGCAGGGGGAGTAGCAAGCAGAGGCAGAGGGAGAAGCAGACTCCCCACTGAGCAAGGAGCCGGATGTGGGATTCCATTCCAGGACCATGGGATCATGACCTGAGCTGAAGGCAGACCCTTAACCAGCTGAGCCACCCAGACATCCCTACATTAACGATTCTTTAGGCCAAAGGGCTGTGAGTAAAAAAGAGGAAAGAGGGGCGCCTGGGTGGCTCAATCAGTTGGGTGTCTGACTCTTGGTTTTGGCTCAGGTCATGATCACCATGTGTGAGCCTTGTGTCTGGCTCTGCACTCAGTGGGGAGTCTGCTTGAGATTCTCTCTTTCCCTCTCCCTCTGCCCCTCCCCTCCATACTCTCTCTAAAAATAAATAAAAATCTCAAAAAAAAAAAAGAGGAAAGAAATGATGTTAGAAGGTAGGGATAGACGATCAGGAGGGGAGTTGCTGTGCCAAGTATCACTGATAATTAAAAACAACTGTAAAATGATATTGCCATATTGACCACCAAAATGGTTCTAACAATTTGCATTCCTAACAGCAGTGTATTAAAGTACCTGTTTCCCCACATTCTCTTTAACGCTTGATATTATCAAATCTTTCAATTCTGCCTATTAATTGATTTAAAAAATGTTGCCTTTTTGTTTTGTTTTTACTGCTTTTTAAAAGATTTTTATTTTATTTAAATTCAATTAATTAAAATAGTGTATTATTAGTTTCAGAGGTGGAGTTCAGTGATTCATCAGTTGTATATAACACCCAGTGCTCATTACATCATGTGCCCTCCTTAATGCCCATCACCCAGTTACCCCATTCCCCCACCCACCTCCCCTCCAGCAAACCTTAGTTTGTTTCCTATAGTTGAGTGTCTTATGGTTTGTGTCCTGTTTTTATCTTATTTTATTTTTTCTTCCTTCCCCTATGCTCATATATATATATCACTTCTTTATCCATTCATCTGTTGATAGATATCTGGGCTCTTTCCAAAGTTTGGCTATTGTGGACACTGCTGCTATAAACATTGGGGTGCAGGTGCCCCTTCAGATCACTACATTTGTATCTTTGGGGTAAATACCTACTAGTTCAATTGCTGGGTTGTAGGGTAGCACTATTTTTAACTTCTTGAAGAACCTCCATACTGTTTTCCAGAGTGGCTGTACCAGCTTGCATTTCCACCAGTACTTTCTCCACATCCTTGCCAACATCTGTTGTTTCCTGACATTAATTTTAGCCATTCTGACTGGTGTAAGCTGGCATCTCATTGTGGTTTTGATTTGTATTTCCCTGACACCAACTGATGTTGAACATTTTCTCATGTGTCCATTGGCTATTTGGATGTCTCCCTTGGAGAAATGTCTATTCATGTCTTCTGCCCATTTCTAGATCGGATTATTTGTTCTTTGGGTATTGAGTTTGATAAGTTCTTTATAGATTTTGGATACTAATAACCCTTTATCTGATAAAACATTTGCAAATATCTTCTCTCATTCAATAGGTCGTTTTCTGGTTTTGTCAACTGTTTCCTTTGCTGTGCAAAAGCTTTTTATCTTGATGAAGTCCCAATAGCTCAATTGTGCCTTTGTTTCCCTTGCCTTTGGAGATGTGTCTAGTTGGAAGTTGTTGTGGCCGAGGCTGAAGAGATTGCTGCCTGTGTCTCTTCCAGAATTTTGCGGGATTCCTGTCTCCCATTTAGGTCTTTCATCTGTTTTCATTGCTTTTAATTTTTATTTTCCCAAGATCAGTTGTGAGAAGACTTTATATATGTGTTGGCTGTTTGGGTTTACTCTTCTGAGAGTTGCCTCTTAGGGTAGTTTATTAACTTGGGGGAATTTTTATAATATGGATGCAACACTTCTTAATCATCCCTTTTGATGACTTCTTATACCTTCCCTTGAGATTATTCCAAGTATCTCTTTCCTTCTCCTAGACACTGTCCTTACTGCCACCTTTCTTAGTAGATGATCTCACTTCATTCTTTACTGAGAGGATTGAGATTTTTAAAAATCCATTGTACCAATATTTTATGAACACATACTATATGCTGAATATTTAATCTTCATAATATAGAAGATATGTTATAATGTATCATTTATAACAAGACAGTTGTGATACTTGCCCTCATGAAACTTAAAGTTGGGTGGTGGTATATGGGACTTCAGAATACTGAAACAGGGAACAATGAGAGACACATGCTATACACAGGTGATCCGGAAAGTACCCTCTCAGGAGATAATATTTAAGGTCTCATTTAAAAAAGTTAACACAAGGAAGAACACGATTCAGAGTGCTAAAAACAGCTATAGATATGATGCAGCATGTACTAGAAACTGAAAGAAGACCAAGGCCATTTAAGTTGGAACAAAGGATTCAAGGAAGAAAGAACGTAAAGGACACTAAGAAGTTTAGGGTCAGTAAATGTTTAAGAAGGAGAGTGGTATAAAATGAGGTAAGCAGAAGCCGAATCATGTAGAATACTCTAAGACACGCAAAGATTTCAGATTTCATTCTAAATGACTGAGGAGTGTTTGAAGAATTTTAGGCCACGGGTAGACTGCTATTTTTAAATGATCTTTCAATCTGCTATGGAAAATAATTGTATGGGGTAAGAATGGAACTCTCTACAGAAGCCCAGGTTTGAACTACTGTTGGGAGGAGTACATATATTTTGGAGGTAGAACAGAAATAAAACAATATGCTTACAGATTGCTTGTGAGGGGAGAGAGAAGAAAGGAGAGAAATGAAGGACACTTTTTGACTTGAGTAGCGAGTATTAATTGAAATGAAGTTTGGGATGGGGTGAATATGGAGTGGGGGATAGAAAAGGGAATTAAGATTTCTGTTTTAGGGGCGCCTGGGTGGCGCAGTTGTTAAGCGTCTGCCTTCGGCTCAGGGCGTGATCCCAGCGTTCTGGGATCGAGCCCCACATCAGGCTCCTCTGCTAGGAGCCTGCTTCTTTCTCTCCCACTCCCCCTGCTTGTGTTCCCTCTCTCGCTGGCTGTTTCTGTTAAATAAATAAATAAAATCTTAAAAAAAAAAAAAAGATTTCTGTTTTAGCTTTGTTATCTGTAAGATGTCTATCAGATAGTTTAGTGGAAGTCTTGTATAGACAAGATCCATGGGTTTAATGATTGGGGGGAAAGGTCAGGCCTGTAGAAACAAATTTGGGAGTCATCAGCATACAGATGATATTTAAAGCCAAGGGCCTAGATAAGGTCACATAGGGAGAATGTATAGAAAAAAAGGAAGAAGGGGTGTGTGCAGGTACAAGCAGAGAAAGAGAAGCCTGAGACAAATAAGTGAGAGGTTGACCAGTGATAGAAATTGATCACCCTACCTTTTTTTAGGACTGGGCTCCATCAATTATTAATTTCCTGCAATCTTTTCCTTCACTAGTCACTTCTCAGGTTTATTAACATTTTAGGTAATTTCTCTTTCCAAAATCATACCTCTCAACCAAATTTCTGCTTTTACTCTTTTGTTTCCATGACACAGCCCTAGTCTACTTCTTTGACAGCTTTTCAGATTGCCACTCTTGTTTTTTCAGACTCCTACATCTAGGCATTTTCTAAGGTTCTGTTTACATTTCCCCGAACTTTTTCTCAGAAATTAATACCCATTCCCAAGGGGCAATACCAATATAGATGACTCCTAAATCTAATCCTCTAACTTCAATTTCTCTTAGGAGATTTATATTCAAATTTCTACTTATAAACTAAGTACCTTGTCTTGGAAACCCAACCTGCTTTATAATTAGATAATCATGTTAGAGATGGAAGAAACTCAGTAAAAATCTAGTTGAACTTTCTGTTTACAGGCAAGGAGACTGAGGAGCATAGCATTATCTTTAAAGTCACATGACTAATTTTTGGAAGGACTAAAACCTGATACTCTTGACCCTCATTCCAGTGGTCTTTAAAATCAAATTAATTTTTTTTTATCACAAAATCAGTTCTTTTTCCTGACTTTTTTTATTCTTCCAATCACACAGTTCTAAAATCTTTGCCCTGATATTTAAATTCATTCATAATCTAACCCAAGTTATGATTTTAATCTTTAGTTTCATTTTCCCTTACACTTCTGGTAAAACTAAAGCATACTTCCTGCTATGCCCCTCACATACCGCGTGATTTTCTTCCTTTACTCAGACTTTCTGCATGTCTTCACCCACATGAAACACACATACACACCCAAAGATACCCCTAACCCATCAAAATTCTATCCTATTTTTCAGGGCTTGTTTCAAATATTACATCTGCCAAAAACCTTTTCTTAATTTCTTTGTATTTCATTTATAGCCCTTTATCTAACCAATGATAATTATTGGGATATTTGCCTTACTCTACTACTAGAGTACTTGATGGTAGGGGATTCTGTATACTTTCTGTAGTACTTAGCAAGCCAGTTTAAAAAAAAATAATAGATGTTTAATAAAAATTTTTGTTGCTCAGTATTATATAAAAATACAAAAATGGTCAGATTTTTAGAAAGCTTCAGAATTACAGAACTAATGTTAATTTGTAAGGGCCATCTTTGCATAGCCACCAAAAAGACACCAAACTAACTAAAAAACAAACCAGAAAACCTATAAGCAATCAGAGTTCTTGTGACTCTTTAGATCATTATCATCTTTCATGAGATAATTATCTTCCAATGGTTTGGCTCAGCTGTGCCCTACTATTTGCTCTTATTTGTCATTAAGGCCTCACATATTATTTATTTTCATTCTATAGCATTTATGCAGGAAGGCAGCAATGTAAGCTCCCTTGCCTGTGATTCTTCCCACAGATAATAGAAAATAAATTGCAATTAGATTTTGGTAATTGTATATAATTAACTCAAAATGAGCTGTTAATTATAAAAAAAATGTTTTTCACTTCCTCATTATCTCATTTATTTTAGTTCCAAATTCTTAATGCCTCACTTGAGTAAGTTTAATATTTTAAATACACATTTTTAATACTAAGATAATTTAAATTTCCAAATAAACAAAATTTAGCTTAAAATTAAATTTTATCTAGGGAGTTCCACTGGCAAAATCAAAGAGCCTGCAAGGTAGAAAGAAGGTCATTTCCCATAACAATTTTTTATTATATTTTCTGAAATCGACAGACATTTTTTATTTAAATCATTCTGCAAAGGCTTCTCAAGCTGTATGTATTCTCCCTTGACCCATCTCTACCTGTTTCTGGGGTTAGTGGAGACAATATCATTTTCATAGCCAACTAAATCAAGGAGATAGATGAATTCACTGCCTTTACTTCTTTGAATCTCACATTAGATTAAATAATTTAAGTGCTGTTAAGTAAGAATTCTTGGATTTTCAAAGACTATCAGACTTTGGAAGCAGTTGCCAGAGTTTATTCAAACTCTTACAATGTAGATTAATATTTTAAAAGGCTTATGATATGATAAAAGGCATATTAGGAAATATTTTTTTGAAAGCAGTGTATAGTCTTACCTTGTTTTTGTCATAATTGGAATGTAGGACATGCATGCCCAGATGCACCTAAACTTTTAAAGCATGTCTATCCTTTAGACTGGAGTACTAGTTTGTAAAGCATTCACTACACTTAAGTGAACAGCAGTGATGAAAACTTTCATAAATTGCAAGCAGGAGTATGAATTATCTTTTGGAAAAGAAAATTGGCATGAACTATTATAATTTATAACTATAACTTACATAAAATATTTTTATGTAAAGATAGCCTCTGACTTATTCATTTTGGGGAGTTTATTCTAAAAAAATACAAGTATTAGAACGTAAGAATATAAGTACAGTCATGCTTGTTATAGCCTTGTGCATAGTAGTAAAGAACTTAAAACAACCTGAATGCCTAAAAATAGAAGTGCTGGATAAGTTACAGTATATACAGAAACCACAGACTAATATGCTTTTATAAAAAACAAGATAGTATTTGTATTAGCTTTCTATTGCTGCTATAACACATTATCACAAATTTAGTGGCTTTGACAACACAAATGTATTATTCTACAGTTCTGTAGGTCAGAAGTCTGACACAGGTCTCACTGGGCTAACATAGGCAGGGCTATGTTCCTTTCTGGAGGCTCTAGGAGAGGATGTTTCCTTGCTCATTTGGGTTGTTGGCAGAATTCAGTTCCTGGTAGTTAGAAGACTGAGGTCCGCATTTCTTTGCTGGCTGTCAGCTAAGGACTATCCCAAGCTTCTAGAAGCTACTTGCATTCCTTGGCTTGTGACCTCCTCTCTCCATTTTCAAAGCCAGCAATGACAGTTTAAGGTGCTCTCATGCTTGGAATCTCTCCTCTTCCTTCCCTCTCATCTCTCAGACCCAGCAAGAAAAGGTTCTCCACTTTTTGGGACCTGTAATTAGACTGGGCCCACCTAGATAATCCAGGATAATCTCCCTATCTCAAAGTCTGTTCCCTTGAGCATATCTGCAAAGTTCTTTGCCATGTAAGGAAACACATTCAGAGGTTCCAGGGATTAGAGCACAGAAATCTTTGGAGAGCAATTTTTCTACTTAACTGCAGTTGTGTATCTAAAAATCTGATAGATGATCATTAAGTACTGGTAAGTAGGGGGGAAAATTAACAAGTAATGTGTTCATTTTTATCTCAGATGTTTATAAATGTTGTATATATACGTAAGCATAAAGAAAGTTATAGAAGGATATACATTAGTGTACTAACACTAACTCAACCAAGATAGTCAGGATAGGGAACAGAATAATGAATAAAATATGACTAATTTTTTCTTTTTTCTTTTTTTTTTTTTTTAAGATTTTATTTATTTATTTGACAGAGAGACAGCCAGCGAGAGAGGGAACACAAGCAGGGGGAGTGGGAGAGGAAGAAGCAGGCTCATAGCGGAGGAGCCTGATGTGGGGCTCGATCCCATAACGGCGGGATCACGCCCTGAGCCGAAGGCAGACGCTTAACGACTGAGCCACCCAGGCGCCCCGACTAATTTTTTCTTAATGTTTCTCTGGATGTTTTGCTTTTGATAAGAAAAAATGTTTTCCTTTTGAAATTTAGCGAAGTATAACTAAAAGTAAATTGGAATATGACACACTAGACCACATGGAAATAACATATATATTCAGAACATTCCATCCTGGAGTGTCTGGGTGGCTCAGTCGGTTATGTATCTGTCTTTGGCTCAGGTCATGATCTCAGGGTCCTGGGTTTGAGCCCTGCATTGGGCTCCCTGCTCACTGGGGAGTCTGCTTCTCCCTCTCCTTCTGCCCCTCCCCCCCTCAAGTTCTCTCTCTCTCTCAAATAAATAAATAAAATCTTTAAAAAAAAAGAACATTCCATTCCAAAACAGTAGAATATTCTTTTCAAGTACACATAGAACATTCCCCAGAAAAGATCACATTACACCAAAAAACAAGTCTCAATAAATTAAAAAAAAAAACCTAAAATCATATCTTGCACCTTTTCCTACCACAACAATATGAAAACAGAAATCAGTCATAAGAAAAAATAAGGAAAGAACACAAATATATGGAGGAAAAATAACATGCTACTAAACAATGAATAGGTCAACCAGGAAATCAAAGAGGAAATAAAAATATATATGGAGACAAATGAAAATGAAAACACAGCAGTCCAAAATCTTTGGGATATAGCTAAAGCTGTTCTACGAGGAAAGATTATACTACCAGCCAATCTCAAGAACCAAGAAAAATCTCACATAAACAGCCTAACTTTACACCTAAGGGAGCTAGAAAAATATGACCAAATATAACCCAAAGCCAGGAGAAGGAAGGAAATGGTAAAGATTAGAACAAAAATAAATGAAATAGAGACTAAAGAAACAACAGAATAGATGAATGAAACTAGGAGCTGGTTCTTTGAAAAGTTAACACTGATAAACCTTTATCCACACTCATCAAGAAAAAAAGAAAGAAGACTCAAGTAAGTAAAATCAGAAATGAAGGAGGAGATATAACAACCAACACCACAGAAATATAAAAGATTATAAAAGTTATATGCCAACAAACTATGGACAATCTAGAAGAAATAGATAAATTCCTAGAAACATATAACCTTCCAAAACTGAATCAGAAAGAAATAGAAAAGTTGAGCAGACCCATTACTAACCAATGAAATTGAATCAGTAATCAAAAACTCCCAACAAACAAAAGTCCAGGACCAAATGGCTTCACAGATGAATTCTACCAAACATTTAAAGAAGAGTTAATACCTATTCTTCTCAAACTATTCCAAAAAATAGAAGAAGGAAAGCTTCCAAATTCATTCTAGGAGGCCAGCATTACCCTGATACCAAAACCAGATAAAGATACAACAAGAAACCAAAAAACCAAAAACAACCCCCACAAAACAAACAAACAAACAAACAAACAAACAAAACCAAAACCAAAAAAAGATCCCAAACCAAAAAAAGTACAGGTCAATATCTCTGATAAACATAGATGCAAAAATCCTCAACAAAATACTAGCAAACCAAATCCAACATTACATTAAAAAAATCATTCACCACTATAAAGTAGGATTTATTCCAGGGATGCAAGAGCAATTCAATATTCACAAATCAATCAACGTGATACATCACATTAATAAGAGAAAGAATAAAAACCATATCATCATCTTATTAAAAGGGTTACTATCCAAAAAATATAAAGAACTTATAGAATTTGACACCAAAAAAATGAATAATTCGATTAAAAATCGGAGAACCCGTATAGACATTTTTCCAAAGAAGACATACATGTGGCCAACAGACACAAGAAAAGATGCTCAACAACAGTAATCATCAGAGAAATGGAAATCAAAATCATAATGAGATATCACCTTACATCTGTCAGAATGGCTAAAATTAAAAAAATACAAGAAATAACAAGTATTGGCTAAGAAGCAGAGAATAAGGACCTCATGCACCATTTGTGGGAATGCAAATTGGTACAGCCACTGTAGAAAATAGTGTGGAATTTCTTCAAAATATTAAAAACAGAATTATCATATGATCCAGTAATTTCAGTATTGGGCATTTACCCCAAGAAAACAAAAACACCTATTCAAAAAGACACATGCACTCCTGTGTTTATTCAGCATTATTTACAATAGCCAAGATACAGAAGAAACCCAAGTGTCCATCTATAAATGAATGGAAAAAGATGTGGTGTGTATACACACACACACACACACACACACACACACAATGGAGTATTACTCAGCCATAAAAAAGAATGAAATATTGCCATTTACAACAACTGGATGGATTTAGAGAAAATTATGCTAAGTGAACTAAGTCCATCACAGAAAGAGAAATACCATATGATTTCACTCATACATGGAATTTAAGAAACAAAACAAATGAAAAGGAAAAAGAAAGAGATAAACCCAGAACCAGACTCTTAAGTAGAACAGAGGGTTACCAGAGGGGAGATGGGTGGGGGGATGGGTTAAATAGGTGAAGGGGATTAAGAGTACACTTATCTTGACAAGCACTAAGTAGTGTATAGAATTGTTGAATCATTATAATGTACACTTGAAACTAATACTGTATGTTAACTATATTGGAATTAAAAAAAAATAAAGATGTGGTACACACACACACACACACACACACACACACACACACACACACACTGGAATATTAGTCAGCCATAAAAAAGAATGAGATCTTGCCATCTGTGACAACACAGATGAACCTAGAGGATATTATATAATGCTAAGTGAAATAAGTCAGACAGAGAAAGACAAATATTATACGATTTCAGTCAGATGTGAAATTTAAGGAATAAACCAACCAGCCAAAGAAAAAAGAGACAAACAAAAACCAGACTCTTAACTATAGAGAACAAACTGATGGTTACCAGAGGGGAGGTGGGTAGAGGGATGGGTGAAATAGATCAAGGGGATCAAGAGTACGCTTATACTGATGAGCACCAAGTAATATACAAAATTGTTGAATTATTATATTGTATACCTGAAACAAATATAACACTGTATGTTAATTATACTTGAATTTTAAAAAGTGGAATATGAAACAAAATATGCAATATAACACATATCATATACCATAAAGAGATAAGATCTAGAAGTCATATACTAAAATTTTCTTTAGATAATGAGATTATAGGTATGTGTTAATTTCTTCTTTGTCTTATCAGCATTTTATAGATTTCTTTTCTACCATAAGCAAGCAAATATATAAGCAGGATTACAGAGGGCTCCAACAGGGATATCTTAAAAAAAAAAACAAAAAAGAAAGAAGAAAGAAGGGAATATAGCAGCAAAAGAATGCAATGAAGATATGACAGAATAACTAATGTGTTTAAATTTACTTAGAAAATTAAACTTTCTGGGTGAGTTTGGGAATTACAAGACGTGAGAATGTAAATTGCACAACATCAGAAATTTTTGTTTTGTACAGTTATATCCCCCAAAGTTTAGAATGTGTCTAGCACCTGGTGGGAAACTATAAATATTTGAATGAATTAACAAATGAACCCGTACACTGGAAATTAAATAAGGCATTTCTAAGCTCTAGAGAAAACAATTATACAAAAATTAAATTTAATAATCATATAGTACATGGCCTCGGTATGTATAAAATAGATACAGTCTTATTGTAACCATCTTGTGATATAGCTATATTGAGAGGACAGAATGAAGGGAAAAGCAATGTGTGTGGGTATGTATATTAGGGGGGAAGTAAAAAAGGGAAGGGAAGGGAGAAGGAAGAAATGTGGGGAAAAGCAAGAAGAGAGGGAGAAAGCCAACAGATGGTTATCTGTGACAGCAAAGTCATCATTTTTCATAGCAGAAAGCTAATACTCAATGCTTTCAGAAGTCTGTTGTTCAGAAATATGGATATAATGCTAGAAGAAACATAAAAGAAGAAACATCTAAAATAGTCAAAACTTATCTCTAAAGACTGAAGATTGGGAGTACTGCTGCTCCCCCTGTAGAGGAGGCTGCTGTTTTGCATAAGCCTTGTTGAACTAGTTGAGTTTTTAAACTACGCATATCCTTGATATCAAAGGTAAAAATTAAATAAAAAATAAATTATGGCAAGTCATAAAAAGACAAATACTATATGATTCCACTTATGTGAGGTAACTAGGGTAATCAAACATATAGAAACAGACAGTAGAAAGGTGGTTGCCAGGTGCTGGCAGTGAGAGGAAATGTGGAGTACTTTGAGTGTGGAGGTATTGAGGTTCAATCTTGCAAGATAAAGAAGTTCTGGAGACTGGTTACATAACAATGTGAATATACTTAGTACTACTGAACTGTACACTAAAAAATGGTCGATGGTAAATTTTATATTATGTGTATTTTACCAAAATTAAAAGATGGCAAAATTGTCTGAAATGAGAATTCTTGGGTTCTGCTTCTAACACTGGCTGAGTAGTTTCTATAAGATCAAACTCCCATAGTTAACAGTATAAACTCTGGGAGGAAACAACAACAACAACAACAACAAAACACCAAACCTGAAGCACTGAAAAGTCACCGAAAACAAGCAGAAACTGCAAGAGGATCAGCACTTGAAAGAAGACAGTGGCATTGGGAGAGTTCTTAATTTTTTTTTTTTAATGGCTTTCAGCTGAAGGTCAGTCTTAAAGAACCAGAGGACAAGAGTCTGAGTTGACCAAAGCAACTGAAAAGGGAAAAATCCTGGAGGGGTTAGAGAGAAAGAGTGAAAACCTCAAATTCTTCATAACAACCCTGCCAGTCCTGGCTGCCCCCGAACTATGTGCAAATGAGGCAGACTCAAACATCCATCCCAGTTAAAGTTTAAAGAGCTCAGCAGTGATTTTCATTGTTATTCAAAGGAAGCAGAGCTTGGAATTTGAATTAAGTTAACTGCTTGCTAGCATATAAAAATTAACATTGTTTAGAGGACTATAACTGAATTCCAGAGTCATTCACAATACCAGGAAACAATAAAACAATTACTAAATGTACAAAGAAAAACATGACCAATACTCAAGAGAAAAGTTGATCAATGGAGACAAACCCCAAGATGATCCAGGTGTTAGAACTGGAGACAAGCACTTTAAAGGAAAAATATATCTGTAATGAATAAAAAAGGAAAGTTCAGCAGAGAAATAGAAATTTTAACAAAGATCCAAATGGAAATTCTAAAATTGAAAAATCCAGTATCTAAATAAAAATAAATCATTCTATGGGCTTAACAGCCGATTGGAAACCACAGAAGAGTTGACAAATTTGAGAACAATCAATAGAAATTATCCACTACAAAGAATAAAGAAAAAATTCTAAAAAATTAGCAGAGAGTCAGGGACTTCACTAAAGGTCTAACATACCTGTAAATGAAATCCAAAAAGGAAAGAAGAAAGAGAATAGGCAAAAAAATTGAAAAAATAATGGCCAAAAATTTTTCAAATTTCATGAAAAGGGAATCCTCAAACACAGCTTTGGTGGTAAAAATGGATTTGACTTTTATGGAAAGCAACTGGGTAATGTGAACCAAGAATCTTAAAAGGATTCATACATACTTTGAGTTAGTAGTTCCATTTATAGAATCTATATCAAAGATATAGGTAGAGATAAAGTAAAAAATTTATTCACAGAAATGTTCTTCAAAGCATAACTTATAAAAGCTTGTATTATCCAATAATAGGCTAATAGAGAAATAGAGAAATATTTGTCATACAATAAATATACGTTGAATGAATATGAAGTTTTCATAAAATAAATTATGATACCAGAAAATATGATTCAGTGAAAAAAGCAAAAATTAAAATTCTGCATAAGCATAATCCCTATTGCTCAATATAGAATATATTATTATAAAAGAAAGACATTAAGGGGAAGAGGGCTCAAAGGATCATCTCTGAATGGTAGGATCATGAATGAATGATTTTTATTTTCTTCTTTACACTTTCCTATATTTAAAACATTTTTACAATGAGAATGTATTTATTCATATTATCAGAAAACTGGACCTATATAAAGCTATAAATATATACCAAACATATCCTTAATATCTGTGCCTTAATATCTGTGTCCTAACGTGTTCTTGCTTTCACCCATCAGTCAGGTTTACCTTGGTCCAGAGTCATCCCCATTCATATCCAGATTGAGTTCTCGGGGTTTGATAAACTCTTTAGCAGCAAGGAGTTCTCTTGACTTAAATACAGCTTGAGTTCTTAACCTGAAAAAGTAAATTTAGAGAATTTCTAATCCTGTGGAACCTAAGAAACTGAATGGTAACCCTTGGAAGACCATATTCTTTCAGCTAGACCTCCAGAGATTATTTTCAAATTAAAACTCAATCTGTCAAAATAAATGGGTACTTCTTAAATACACAGATGATGTAAATAAAATAAACTAAACACAAATCCGTTTTAAAGGAACTTAAATTTTCTTTATTTATAGAGGAGTTGGGGAAGACTGAGTTGGTCAAAATATCATTAAAACTTCAACATTATAGGGTGCCTGGGTGGCACAGCGGTTAAGTGTCTGCCTTCGGCTCAGGGCATGATCCCGGCATCGTGGGATCGAGCTCCACATCAGGCTCCTCCGCTATGAGCCTGCTTCTTCCTCTCCCACTCCCCCTCCTTGTGTTCCCTCTCTTGCTGGCTGTCTCTATCTCTGTCAAATAAATAAATAAAATCTTTAAAAAAACAAAAAACAAAAAAACAAAACTTCAACATTATAGATGCTTTAGGAATACTTTAAGTTTCTTCTCTAGATATTTTAAGTTTCTCTCTATCCACTCCTAAGCAAGTGTATTTTGATCACCAGAGTCTTACTGGGAATTCTAGTAACACGAGTACCATTGACCCTTCCCAATAATAAATCCATAGGAGGCAACTACTTCCCATATTGACAGTTTAAAAACCTGGGCCTATCTCTCACTGACCAATGTGTTTTCTCAGGATCACAGATAAATGACCCTCCCCTGCCAAAACTGGAAGAAATTATATCCAACAATGCTAACTTAGCCCTATCTTTGATGTACTGACGAGGGAAGGCAGCTAAAGAAATCAGCATGTTCTACCAGAAGTTTGGGTGGCAATTAATCAATGGCACCTAATATGTGACCTTTTCTACCCATTTTTCTAAGTTTTTTAGACATACTCCAGTTCATTTTTAGAAATGAAATCTGTAGGGGTGCCTGGGTGGCACAGCGGTTAAGTGTCTGTCTTCGGCTCAGGGCGTGATCCCGGCGTTCTGGGATCGAGCCCCACATCAGGCTCCTCCGCTATGAGCCTGCTTCTTCCTCTCCCACTCCCCCTGCTTGTGTTCCCTCTCTCGCTGGCTGTCTCTCTCTCTGTCAAATAAATAAATAAAATCTTTAAAAAAAAAAAAAGAAATGAAATCTGTAGAAATATATTCTCAACTATGAAATAAAACCATGAAGAGGGAAAAATATTATTACAACAGTATTATTTCCATCATAGTCAAGAGTCAAACTCTTATAATTGCAACTAACTATGCACAGTAATATACAAAGAAAAATGTGTAAATTAATTACCCTCTAGGAACTTAAAATTTAATAATAATATTTGGTAGGACATATAGGTAGTTAGGTAAGTACAGAGAAGAGGGGGAGCTATACTTATATCAGACAAAATTGACAAATCAAAAATTGTAAAAAGAGACAAAATCACTATATAATAATAAAAGGTTGATTCATCCAGACTATATTAGCAATTGTAAATATATATGTACCTAACATTGTGGCACCTAAATTTATTAAGCAAATCTAACATGTCTGAAGGAAGAAATAGACAACAATACAATAATAATAGATGACTTCAAAACCCCACTTTCAACAATGGATAGATCATTTGAACATCAAAGAAACACTGGACTTGAATATACTTTATATAAAACAGATCTAATCGACAGATACAGAATATTCCATCCAATGGCAGCAGAAATATGTATGCTTTTCAGGTAAACACAACATTTTCCAGGATAGGTCATGTTAGGTCACAGAACAACTCTTAACAAATTTAAGAAAACTGAAATCATACCTTTTCCAAGTACAATGGAATAAAACTAGAAGTCAGTAAGTAATAGAAGGAAAATTGGAAAATTCACAAGTAAGTGGAAATGGAAGTGGAAACAATACATTCCTGAACAACCAATGAGTCAAAGAAGAAATCAATAGGGAAACCAAAAAATATCTTGAAACAAATGAAAATAGAAACACAACATACCAAAACTTAGGGAATACAGCAAAAACAGTTCTAAGAGGGACGTTCATAGTGATAAATGTCTACATTAAGAAAAAAGAAAGATCTCATAAACAACCCTCATTTACACCTTCATTACCTCAAGGAACCACAAAAAGAAAAACAAACTAAGGCCAAAGTTAGCTGAAGGAAGATAATAACAATGACCAGAGCAGAAATAGAGACCAGACAAATAATAGAAAGGGTTACTGAAACTAAAAGCTGGTTTTCTGAAAGGATAAACAAAATTACAAATTTTTAGATAGAAGAAAAAGAGAGAAGACTCAAATCAGAAATGAAAGAGAAGACATTATAGCTGATACTACAGAATTACAAAGGATCATAAGAGTCTACTATAAACAGTATATGCCAAAATATTTGTTAGCCTAGAAGAAATGATAAATTCCTAGGAATATACAACCTACCAAGATTTAATCATGAAGAAACTGAAAATCTTAACAGACCAAAAATGACTAAGGAGATTAAATCAGTGACCGAAACCTTCCAACAACAACAATAACAACAAATTCAGACCTGGAGAGTTTCATTGGTGAATTCTACTAAAGATTTTAAGAAGTATTAATGCAAATCTTTCTAAAATTCTTCTGGGGCACCTGGGCGGTACAGTCAGTTAGGTGTCTGACTCTTGGTTTTGGCTAAGGTCATGATCTCAGGATTGTGAGACTGAGTCCTGAGTGGGGCTCTGAGCGCAGAACAGAGTCTGCTTGAGGATTCTCTCTCCATCTCCCTCTGTTTCCATCCCCATTCTCCCTCTCTCTCTCTCTAAAACAAAATAAATACATCTTTAAAAATAAAATAAAATAAAATTCTTCCAAAAAATTTAATAGGAAGGAACACTCCCAAACTCATTCTATAAGGCAGCATTAGCCTGATACCAAAGCCAGTTAAGGACACTATGAGAAAAAAAAAAGGTCAATAACTCTAATGAATATAGATAAAAAGCAAATCTCAAAAAATACTATCAAACGGAATTTACCACATTAGTAGAATAAAGGATAAAAAGAGGAAAAGCATTTAGCACAATTTAACATCCTTTCATGATAAAGCTCTCAAGAAATTGAGTATAGAAAGAACATAACTCGGGGCGCGTGGGTGGCGCAGTCATTAAGCGTCTGCCTTTGGCTCAGGGCGTGATCCCAGCGTTCTGGGATCGAGCCCTACATCAGGCTTCTCTGCTGGGAGCCTGCTTCTTCCTCTCCCACTCCCCCTGCTTGTGTTCCCTCTCTTGCCAGCTGTCTCTCTCTGTCAAATAAATAAATAAAATCTTAAAAAAAAAAAAAAGACAGAACATAACTCAACATAATCAAGGGCCATATATCACAAGCCCACAACTAACATCATATTCAATGGTGAAAGGTTGAAAACTTTTCCTTTAAGAACGGGAACAAGACAAGGATATCTATTCTTCCCACTTTTATTCAATATAAACCTGGAAGTACCAGCCAGAGTAATTAGGCAAGAAAAGGAAATAAAAGATATACCAATCAGAAAAAAAAGCAAAATTGTCTGTTTGCTGGTGACACAATCTTATACATATATGAAAAATGAAGATGCCACCAAACAACCGTTAGAACTAATGAATGAATTCACTAAAACTGCAGGATACAAAATCAACACACAAAAATCAGTTGCATTTCTATACACTCACAATGAACTATCTAAAAAAGAAATTAAGAAATCAATTCCATTTACAATTGAACCAAAAACAACAAAATACTTAGAAAGAAAGATTAACCTTAACTGGATTAAAGACTTAACTGTAAGACCTGAAACAGTAAAAGTACTAGAAGAAAACATAGGGAAAAAGCTCCTTGACATTGGTCTTGGCAATGTTTTTTTGGATTTGACACCAAAAGCTCAAGCAATGATAGCAAAAATAAGTGAGACTACATTGAGATAAAAGGCTTCTGCACAGCAAAATAAATAAATTATAAAAATGAAAAGGCAACCTATGGAATGAGAGAAAATATTTGTAAATTATATATGTGATATGGGGTTAATTATGTGATAAGGGTGATTAGGGGTTAATATTCAAAATATAAAAGAACTTACACAACTCAACAGCAAAAAACCAAATAACCCAATTAAAAAATGGGCAGAGGCACTGAAAAGACATTTTTC
Source organism: Ursus americanus (assembly GCF_024610735.1). NCBI lineage: Eukaryota > Metazoa > Chordata > Mammalia > Carnivora > Ursidae > Ursus > Ursus americanus. The sequence continues at coordinate 34,498,401 of NC_142145.1, forward strand.
CGAAGAAGACAAACAGTGACTAACAGGTACATGAAAAGATGTTCAACACCACTAATTGTTAGGGAAATCTAAGTCAAAACTACAGTGAGATATTGCCTCACACCTGTTAGGTTGTCTTTGATCAAAAGGAAAAAAAGATAACAATGCTGGACAGGGTATGAAGAAAAGGGAATCCCTATATACCATTGGTGGGAATGTAAATTGATACAGCCATTATGAAAAACAGTATGGAGGTTTCTCAAGAAAATTAAAAATAGAACTACCATATGATCCAGCAATCCTACTTCTTGGTATCTATTCAAAGGAAATGAAGTTAGGGGCATCTGGGTGGCTCAGTCAGTTAAGCATCTGCCTTCGGCTCTGGTCATGGTCCCAGGGTCCTAGGATCGAGCCCCTTGTTGAGCTCTCTGCTTAGTAGGGAGCCTGTTTCTCCCTCTGCCTCTGCCTGCTGCTCTGCCTACTTGTGCTCTCTCTCTCTCTGTGTCAAATAAATAAATAAAATCTTAAAAAAAAAAAAAAGGAAATGAAGTTAGTATCTTGAAGAGAGACCTGTACTCCCATGTTCATTGCAGTGTTACTGGTAATGAAAACAACCTAAGTGTCAACAAATAAATGGATAAAAAAAGATATATTTTATCTCTCTCTCTCTCTCTCTCTCTCTCTCTCTATATATATATATATATATATATATATATTCAGTCATGAGAAAGAAGGAAATCCAGACAGTTGCAACACCATGGATGAACCTAGAGGAACATACTAAGTGAACACACGAACATACCAAAACTTGTGAGACATACTTAAAACAGTGCTGAGACAGAAATGTATAGCACTAAGTGCTTCCACCAGAAAAGACGGAAAGTCTCCAATCAATAAACTAAGCTCCCACCTTAAGAAATTTAAAAATAGGAGAGCAAGATAAATCTAAAGCAAGCAGAAGGAAGAAAATAATAAAAGAAATGAATGACATAAATGAGACCAGTATTACCTTGATAACAAAATTAGACAAAGACAGTACAAAAAAAAAAAAAAAAAAACACAGACCAAAATCCCCCACCAGTATTGATGCAAATGACCTTAACAAAATATTAGGAAACAGTATTTGGTAATATATAAAAAGTATTTTATACTGTAACCAAATGGGGCTTATTTTCCAGAGATGCAACACTAGGTCAATATTCAAAAATCAATAAATGTAATCTACCATATTAGCAGGCTAAATTTAAAAAAATCACATGATCACATCAATTGATGCATAAACAAGATTTGAGAAAATTCAATATTCATGATAAAAACTTTATATAATCCATAAGAAAAAAATTGATAAATTAAGCTTCATCAAAATTAAAACCTTTTGCTCTGTGAAAGATCCTATTAAGAGATTAAAAGGATAAGCTACAGAATAGGAGGAAATATTTGTAATCTACATATCTGAGAAAGGACATATCTAGAATATATAAAAAGCTCTCAAAATTCAACAGTAAAAAAAACCTTAAACAATCCAATTACACAGACAAAAGATATTAAAGAGACAATTTACCCAAAAAGATGGAAGAAGGGCAAACAAGCAAATGAAAAGATTTTCAACATCATTAGTCATTTGAGAAATGCAAATTAAGAACAAAACAAAATACCATTACACACAGATTAGAACAGGCAAAATAAAAAATTTGTGACAATTCCAAGTGCTGGTGAGGATGTAGAGAAAAAGTCCCTCATACATTGCTGGTGAAGAAGTATTTTATACTAAATGTAGAAGCTAAATTTAGATTTAATTTTTTAAACTAAATATACATTTATCATATGATCTATCAATCACAGTCCTGGCTTTACTTTGTAGAAATGAGAACCTTAGTCCACACGGAAACTTGTATAAAAATGTACATAGCAGCTCTATTTGTAACAGGCAAAAAACCAAGTTGTCCTTCAATAGATAAATGGTTAAACAGATCAGGGTATAACCATATCATGGACTAGGACTCTGCAATCAAAAGGTACAATATACACAACAACCTAGATGGATCTTAAGAACATCATAGAGAGTGAAAAAGGCCAGTATCAAAAGTTCACACACTGTAATTTCATTTATATAACATTCTCAAAATGCCAAAATTATAGATATGGAGAATAGATTAGTGGGTTCCAAGGGTTAGGGATGGAGAGGGCATAAAAGGGTGGGCAGCTCAAATGGGGTAGTAAAAAGGATATCTCTATAGTGATGAAATAGTTCTATATTTTGATTGCTGTGGTGGTTACGCAAGTCTACACATGTGATAAAATGGCATAGAGCTAGACACACACATTGTACCAATGTTAATTTACTAATTTTGACATTGCATTATAATTACGTAAGACATAGCCATTGGGAGAAACTGGAGGGGAACCTCTACTATTTTTGCAACTTCCTGTCAATCTATAATTATTTAAAAAAAAAAAGTTTATAAAAGCTCTATAAATATGTATAAACTTTTGCAATTTACGCATAAACAAAACTTGCTCAAAAACTTTTATAGCTCTCTCATCTAAGCTAGGATGATCAAGAGAACAATAAAGACTTTATTGTCGTTATGCAGCATTATTTTAATAAACAGTGCTGTTCTGATGAACACAATGCCTATTTACCATTATTATGTAGCATTATTTCAATAAACAGTGCTGTTCAGATGAACATGAAACCTATTCTAAAATTATCCATTCTCCCCTGCTGGACTGTGCTCTCTTTAAAGACCACGTTTGATTCATTTTTCTATCTTAAGTGCCTAGAACCATTTCCCACATATCACGGGCATTCCACAAATGTTTGTTAAATAACAATCTTAGGAGAGACTACACATTAACTGGAGGATTAGAGACTGGGGTCATAAAACTGAAGCAACCTTTTGGCGTTTGGCGACAATCTTGTTATAAGAGCCTCCATTTTCAGTTACGTTAAAAGCCTCCAGCTTTCGACAATGAAAAGTAGAATTGTCTGACCATGTATGAAGAGAAAGAGGAAGAGCATTCCTGGTTGCAAGAAAAGTTTTACACTAACAGAAAAATGTCAAGATGGAACTCTCAAAGAAATTAGAATCTAAAAAATATTAGCCAGAATCTTTAAGTGAGAGAAAATTAAGTGTATCTGTATAGGATGTATGAATGTGTACAAATGGGGAAATAGTAAGTTTGATCAAGAAGGAAATGACAGGGATATATATATATACAAGCACTTCCTTATGACAACTTGTAATTTATTTTTTAAAGACATAAATGACATATTATGTTATTTTATTTTAAATTTTTTATTATGTTAGTCACCATACAGTACATCATTAGTTTTTGATGTAGTGTTCCATGATTCATTGTTTGCATATAACACCATTCTTTTATCTTCAATTCTGCTGGTGGAATATGTTAAATATGTTAAATAACATATTATTATGTTTAAAATATAATTATGTCTGATTTATTACTAATTTTCCTCAAATAAATGAAGATGGCAAACTTTATGATGTTGCATGGAAAACTATGGTGAGCTATATAATCTCAAAATACCAATTTAGTTTTTACAACACTGTTCTTAGGGAAGAATTGTTAAGGGAGGAAGAGTTTAAGTGTGGGTAAGTTTATAAGAATTGGTTATTGAACAGGTTATGCTTCATAATGAGAAAAGGCCGAACTGAAAAGGCTCCTATCATTTGTTATATTTTATATTATGGTGGATAGACATAAATATAGAATGGTAATAGTTAATCACTTTGCTTTGCAATCTGATTCCATATCCTGAAGTCTCAAATTTTTACTTAATGCCCAATATTCTCTATAATGACCACAAACAGCAAAGGATTTTTATACAATCCTATCTTTTAAAATTATTCTCTTTGGAATCCAGCAAAAGTGACAATGGACCACTCCGAAGTAGATATTCTAAGCTAACATTCTGGAAGACAAGGTAATTTTCTAAGTCTTCCCAAGATAGTGGAATTTACTTAGTTGTCCTAGTGAGTATGCATCTTGAGCAAGCCAAGCCCCAGAGGAACCTCTGTTCCTTCGCAAGTGCTACAGTAGCACAACAGTTACTTTACACTGTGTTCTCCAAGCTACGGTCATTGCTGAAACAACAACTAAGACTCACCAATTGTAATCCAGTCGAGACTGATGAAGCTGCTGCTGTTTTAGGAGGAGCTTTGTCTCCTGCTGGGTCAGCAGATGCTGAAGGCGCTCTTTTTCAATTTCCAGCTCCATTTTCTGAAGCATAAGTTGCTGTCTTCTATTTTCTGAGAGTTGCTTTTTGACATCAGTTTCACTAGACTGCTGTGTCCCTTGACCATGCATCAGGGATGTCCAGGAAAGCCCACAATAACTGCATGATTCCAGATGTGTTCTGGAATATTGAGGGGCCATGTGTGTAGGATGGCTTTCATGAATAGGATCTGCATTTTCAGAAAGTCTATGAGCACAACACTGACTGGATGGAGTAGGCTTCAGGGGTTGGCATTCTTTCATCTTCAGTTCCACTGATGGAACCTTCTCTGTAGGGACTGTACCTGCTAGTTTTCTCCCTGGGGATCCATAATCACATGTTCTGGTCTCTGATGGCACTCTGTCTAGGTCCGTTGTGGGATAACGAAAGTCTGCTGGTTTCAAAGAATTATTCCTAAACTTCGGAAGGGCTTCTGAAGCTGAGTCCTGGTTTGCAGACCTAGGCCTCTGCTTGGTTTGATAGCAGGTTTGTGATTTGGATACACTCAAGTAGGAACCATCTAGTTCCATAGCTGAAGACCGAAGAGTGCTTTTCCTGTTGGATACCTAAAAGGGACCACAAAATCATTTGTCAGGTAAGAGCACACTGAAATGAGTTCTTTTGGCTTTTCAGAAATCAATGATATATGTTTACCAAAACAAGGTTGCTGTTTTGTCTTCTTAAATAATAAATGGTCATATTCACACAGCTAAATGGACATGTTCCACAAAGCTAAAACCATTTTCAAACAATCTACATTTCAGTAAATCCATACGGATGAGAAAAAGAAAGTGTTGCTATTTGCTGCTTAAGCAAGATGACAGGAGTTGCCAATAATGAGGGTTACATAAAATCAACTTTGAGAAGAGGCAAAAACATTAGATGTCATTCCGTCACCTTAAATACCCTTTCTATTGCCCTTTGTCCATTACACACAATGAAATTTGATGTAAAACGTTTCATCTTATACTGAATAGGATGTTAGTTACCGCTAGAGATTTGATGAGTTTTTATAAATATCTTCACAGCACACAAATAAAACCGAGCACTTTCCAAAAAATATGATTCTAATCAAAAGCAGTTATTTAAATACAAAACATATTTAATTTCAGCTATAAACATAAGTGATTTTTCAATTAAGCTGTTCAAGTGATTATAGCCTGATACAACTCACACAGGAAGGAAGTAGTTACAAATTACCTTTGGCAGGCCAAAAGAGTGAGCTCTCCCAGTATTTTCGCCTCAAGCCTGTTCTATCAGGAGAGCAAAACTTAGTTTATAATCAGTGATTCTCAAAATTTAGCATGTAGCAGAATCACCTTGGAGGAACTGTTAAATGTGAATTGCTGGGCTTCATCCCCAGAGTTCTACATTCAGGAAGTCTGGAGCAGAGTTGGAGAAGCTGTGTTTTTAGCCAGTTGCCAGAGGAGACTGATGTTGCTCATCTGGGACCACACTTTGAGAACCACTGATCTGTGTCATGGGACATCTGACTCCTCCTGTGTCCCTCTTATAGGACTGTTTTGGTTAAAATGGGTTCACCCAGGTAATCCTGGATAATTTCCTTATCTCAAGGTCATTTACTTCATCACATCTATAAAGTCTCTTGTCCTACAAAATCCTTTGTGTCATATAAAGAGATATTCACAGGTTCCAGGGAATTAGGACATGGGAATCTTTGGGGGGGGGCCATTATTCAGTCTACCACAACTTCTTTTTAAATTAGAACTCATAAACAGTTGAGATACTTATCTTATTCTGGAGATATGGAATAAATGAATAATTGAGATCCTTAGCAGAAGGGAGAGAAAATCCTGCCAATTAACTTTGCAACAGTTGAAAATGATGAACTGATTGGTAAAAAGTGTCAACAGATATACAGCAACACCATGTTTCTTATTTTCTGATAAATGAGGGCTACTACAATGACTCTTAGGATTTTGAATTTCTACAGCAATACTAAAGGAGTTCTATTCAAACAAGAATGAGTCACATCTGGGAAAAAGACATGGTCCTCTTCAAAGAAGACACATAACCCATTACACTGAGCAGATGACACTGAATAGGTTGCAAGCTATAGAAAAGAAACTAGTCCTAGGGCAAAATTTATGATAAACTACCTCATAAAAAAATTAACCTTATTTTACAACTAAAGGGAAATTCTAGTCCACATTAATCTCCCCTACTCTGAACTTCTGTAGCACTTACTGTCAAAACAAATATTTAACATTTATCATCTGCTATTTTGTATTGTAAGTTATCTTTTTATAGAATTATTATATTTAAAAAATGACAGGTAAATTTTTTAAAGGTCTGGAAACTGAAATCAACTATTTAACATTATCATATATTTCCTAACCCATGTATTAGCAACATAACAATAGCATGTATGTATTATTTTATAGTCTTATTTTTGTCCCTTAACATTATTTACATAGGTGAATTTTTAGGTATTGACATAGCTGATACTTATGTTAATGGTACTAATTATTAAATTGTTATAAATGTCAGGTATTTGGAATACTAAAAAATATTTTCTTTGGTAGTTAACTTTTTCTGTTTTCGAGAGGCAGTTCAACATTATGATTTTGATACATACTTTACTCAAAGAGAACACTGCTTTGCCAATTACCTGATGGGTGACTGTGCATGTTGGTAGGCAGGATTCCAAGATGGTCCCCAAGATTCCTGTCCTCTTGGTGTACCCACCTTGTATTATCTCCCCCCCTTGGAGTGTGGGTAGACTTTGGGAATATGATGAGATATGAATCCCATTATTATGCTACAGTAAATGGCCAATGGGACCTTATAGATGTAACTAAGGCTCCTCCTCATCAGCTGACTCTGAATTAATAAAAAGGAGATTATCTTATATGGGCCAGACCTAATTAAGTAGTCCTTTAAAAAAGGGTCTGGTGCCCTCCCTAATGTCAGAGGGTGACCTTGAAGAAATAAGCTAACATGTTGTGGGAGGACCAATGAAGGGGGTCAGGTGGCAATGACTTCTGGGGCAGAAAGCAGTTTCCAGCTAACAGCAAAAAGTGAGACATCTATCATACAGATGCAAGAAACTAAATGCTGCCAACAACCATGTGAGTTTGGAAGGGGACCTAGATCTCCAGATTAGAACACAGCCCAGCTGTCACCTTGACTATAGCTTTCTAAGACCCTGAGCAGAGAGAGGCCCCAACTAACCTGTGCCTGACTCATGACCCACAGAAACTGTGAGATAATAAATGTGTGTGTATTAAATTAGTAAATGTGTAGTAATTTGTTACAGCAATACAAAACAAATAAAGCACATTACTCAACTTGCCTGCCCCTCAGTTTTCTCATCACTAAAACAGGGATTAAAGACACCATCTACCTCAAAACAGAACACGGTCAGACGGGCAGTTATCAAGGGTGCCAATTTATAAGAGTACTAATTTACAAAAAGGAAAAAAAAACCCTTTTACTTACCCAAACTTTTCTCAAGGAGAACATTATGGGGTATGTGTGTGTGTGGAGGGGGGGAAGGGAGGATCTCCAAGAGACATGTGCAGTTACAGCAGATTACTTCTAAAGAGAATGAGTTCGGTTATCCATTTTTTGCTGCAGTGAGGATTGCAGGTTGGGCCAGAGTTAAAATGCTTGCGATAATAGGTTCTTCATCTCTGTCCTCATACAAAAGATGTCAGTCTTACCCTGACATCCCGCACTGCCTCTTAGGGTTATTGTGATACTGGATGAGATAATTCATATAAAGTGCTTTGGATAGTGTCTAACCTAAAGTCAGTATTCAAACCGTGTTTCCTATTATAATTATTACTACTGTTGTTATCATTGACTTCTCTGCCTCAACAATTCTTGAGGTCAGGGGCTATATTTACTGTGTGTAGAGCACCGGGACTTGCAAGGTGACTAGGGGCTAACTGTATCAGAGAAGTAGAAAAAGTCAAGTTGGGTTATGGGTCACAGAAAATTAGAAATGAAAATCAGAATCCATGATTAGGCTGAATTATGTGCTACTAAGGAAGAGGAAGAGAGAAGAAATAGAAAACTGCCTGTTAGACTCTGAATATAAGAAATTAAGTTATTTTATTAGTGAAGTTGAGACAAATATTGCCTCTGGGACGCATGGAAGTCACAATGGGCCTGAATGAAACAGATGTGTTTTTCTTTCTGGAACTGCTGCTCCATGCCTTCTATGAGATGTTTACAAATGTAACTTCTTTTAACTAAGGCTTAAACTAACAAATCCCAAACTGCTGTCTCTGGCATATGGGTTTGATATGAATTTTTCAGACATATAACACTAATTTAGGAACCAATAGATTTTTTTTAATGGAGGCATAATTTACATATACTAAAATGCACACATCTTAAGTGTACAGCTTGATAAATTTTTACATTTGCATATACCCATGTAATCATTACCCCAGAAAGTTCCTAGTGCCCTTTCAGTCAAACCAACATCTTTACACTCCCAGAGGTAACCATTATTCTCAGTTCTATGACCATAGATTAGTTTTGCCTATGTTTCGCCTCATATATATGGAATCATACAGCATGCTACTCTTTTGTGGCTAGCTTTTTTTTTTTTAATTTTATTTATTTATTTATTTGAGAGACAGAGAGAGAGAGAGAGATCAGGGAGGGCAGAAGAGGAGACAGAGAATCTCAAGCAGACTCTGCGCTGAGTGCAGAGTCCAATGAGGGGCTCAGTCTCACCAACGATGAGATCATGACCCAAGCTGAAATCATGAGTCAGACACTCAGCTGACTGAGCCACCACCCAGGCACCCCTGTGGCTGGCTTCTTAAGCTCAACATAATTTTGAGCTTCTTTTATGTTTTTGCCTGTATCAATATATAATTCTTTTTTTTTTTTGCTGCATAGTATTTCATTGTATGAATATATCAAAATGTGTTTATTCATTCTCTTATTAGATTAGGTTGTTTCTAGTTTAGGGCTACTATGAATAAAGCTGCTAGAAATTCCTTATACAAGTCTTTTTTTTTTTTTAAGGGGGGAGGGGCAGAGGGAGAGGGAAAGAGAGAATCTTAAGCAGACTCCCTGCCCAGCATGGAGCCCAATGTGGTGCTCTATCTCATGACCCTGAGATCATGATCTGAGCCAAAATCAGGAGTCGTATGCATACCTGACTGAGGCACTCAGGTGCCCCTTTATATGAGTCTTTTTTCTAGAAACATGTATTTATTTCTCTGGGGCACAGGGTAGGCATATGTTTCAATTTATTAGAAATAGCCAACGCGTTTTCCAGAGTGGTCATTCTCTTACATCTCCAACAGCACAGTGAGAGTCCCAGTTGCTTCACATTCACATTAACACTTTTTTTTTTTTCAGTGCAAAAAAGGTGGTTTTATTAAAGCACAGGGATAGGACCTGTGGGCAGAAAGAGCTGCCCACCCTGATAGTATGTTTTTACTTTAAGCCCATCTGGTATGTAGTGAAATCTCACTGTGATTTTATTTTACGTTTTCCTGATATGTAATGACAGTAATTAACATATGCTTATTAGCTATTTGGATATCTTGTTTTGTTAAGTGGTTGGTGAAACCAATACCTTTAAATAATTCAAAATAATTTTTATTTTTTTAATTTTTAAATTTTTAAAAAAAGATTTTATTTCTTTATTTGAAAGAGAGAGAAAGAGAACAAGAGACAGAGCATGAGCAGGGGGGAGGAGACAGAGGGAGAGGGAGAAGCAGACTCCTCACTGTGCAGGGAGCCTGACATGGGGCTTGATCCCAGGACCCTAAGAATCATGACTGGAGTGGAAAACAAAAGTCAGCGACCCAACTGAAAGAGCCACCCAGGCACCCCTCCATGATGTAGCTTTTTAAAAAACTTCTTAAATATGAGGGCGCCTGGGTGGCTCAGTCGTTAAGTGTCTGCCTTCAGCTCAGGGCGTGATCCCAGAGTCCTGGGACCGAGCCCAGCATTAGGCTCCTCCGCTGGGAGCCTGCTTCTTCCTCTCCTACTCTCCCTGCTTCTGTTCCCTCTCTCGCTGGCTGTCTTTCTCTCTGTCAAATAAATAAATAAAATCTTAAAAAACAAACAAAAACTTCTTTAATATGAAATACAATAAACATAGAAAAGTGCACTAAATCAATACAACCATCTCAGTGAATAATCACAAGACAATGTCTGCCCGTGTAACCACCATTTGAGAGGCAGAACGTTGCCTATATGCAGAAGACCCTTGATGGCACAGCACAATCACTGCTCTCTACCTCTCCTAAGGGAGCGACTATCTTGACTTTTATGGGAATAACTTCTCTGCTGAATACTTCCCTGCTTAAAAGTCCATACCAGAACTTGGTTTTACCTGTTTATTTTTAAAGTATAAATGGAATAATATGAAATATATTCTTCTGTGTCTGACTTCTTTACCCAAGATTGTAATTGTAAAGTTTATGTACAATATGGCATGTGGCTGTAACTTGTTCCTTTTCATAGCTCTACAGCAAAGGTTAGCAAACTTCTGTAGAGGGCCAGATGACAAACATTTTAGACTTTGTAGTCTGTATAGTTTTTGTCATAACTACTCAGTTCCACTTTTGTGGTGTGAAAGCAAGAGGTAATACATAAATCAATGACTGGTCCAGTATAACCTTATTTATGGACACTGAAATTTGAATTTCAAGGTAATTTTCCCACTTCATGAAATATTCTTTTCTCCCCCAACCATTAAAAAAGTTGAAAACCATTCTTAACTCATGATACTGGATTTGGCCTGCTGTAGCTTTCCAATTAAACCTGATGATTACATTGAGCGCTCCTCCAATTAAAGGACTCTATGCATATGCTAAGATATGCTTAAAACCCAATAAGCAAACTGAATAATATGACTTGTGATGGGCTATCACACATTATCTTGTGATGTAAATGAGTTGATTGGAGTGCTTAATCAGAGATGAAAAGAATGATATTTAGCAGAAAAACATGCATAAGAATATACCCAGGCAGGAAAAACAAACAGTATAATTGAAAAAAATAAGTTTAGACAGGAAATTGATCTGTAGATCACAACAAATAAAAAAGTTGAGTTCAAAATGGTAGCATGTTAGGGTTTGTATTATGTAAAAGGTACCACAAACTCTGACTACATGTTGAGACTCTACAAGTGTCACAAAAAAAGCCACTGAAGTCTTTGATGTGATTTGCTATGGGATCCACAGCACAAAAGAAAGATAAGGAGAAATTGCAGGCATTTTAGGCTTATGACATAGTTGGACTATAATGTCTTTTAACTTGGGTAGATACATGCTAATGACAACATAAAAATAACATATGGAACATAAGACAAAACGCGAGAAAAGTATAAGGTTTTAAAAAAAATGTGAGAGACTTAGCTTGGACACAATGAAGAATTTTCTGAAAGTGGAAATTAGTAAATTTCTGAGTTGGAAGAGGGTTTTCTGAATCTTTAAGATACCTTCTTAAAATATGACGTTTTGTTTTATTTTGTGTATGACATTTTAGAAGACTCTCAAAACACAGTATGATATGATCTTGTATACACATATGCAGGCACACACGTGTGCAAACATACACATGAACATGCACAATCACATACCATTCCTATGGTGATACAAGGCTTTCCTGTGTTCTCACATGTTAAAAAACACAATAACACCTGCAGTATTGCTTTGTGAAACACGATCAACAAGTAAACAGTGATGTTTTCTAAGTTTCTGCAAATCATTTTTACAGGCCTGGCCAATTTCTCTGCTATGAAGCCATAAGAAAAGAGGTGAATTAAACTGCACTAATTACTTCTTGCAACAGGTAGTTATTTACTCTGCACGATTAGGAAGTGATTATTTATAATGTGTTTATGAATTGTTAGCCACAGAATTAGTGGTTAACAATTTTAATAAATATTATTGATCTATTGATGATATTCATGTCTCTGATGGCAAATACTAATTTACTATCCTGGCAAGCACCCTATTAACAATCCTCACATTCCCACAGATAGCCCTTTAAGAGTGAAAATCTCAATTTTATAACTTCAAAATATTCCCCTGTGCCCTTCATTGAGAAGTCAGAAATTCAAGACCTATATTAAATATTTCTAAACCTAAATTACTATGTGTGGGAGAGGTCATTGCATTACCCAGAATATTTGGAATTAATGTGAAATAAGACATAGAATGACATGCTGCATTTTTAAAGTCAGACTTACATGGACCAGTTGTCAAGCTGACAGAAGCTATGTAATGCAACAGCTGCACTTATGGTTTGCCAAAGTCTCATCCCAAATAAATGTTCATTCTCCCCAGCGCAATTAACTCTCCTATACTGGCAGATTTTGCTAGAAGATCATCAAGGTAGATTACCTTCCAGCGTTATGAACTAAATACTTACAGGTGTTATATCATCAGTTATAACTTACAAACTTTTGCATTTAGGAAGACATCCAGGCAAATGAATCATCTAATTTATGAATTATTTATAAGAAATTCACAGCATGCTCCTGGCATCATCCATGGCCTTTTCCAGGTCAGATGACACCAATTAGAGCTGAATTTTAAATTATTCAATAACCTGAACTCTCTTGTCATTTAACATATAGATATCAATGCAGTAAACAAGTTAAATCTAATGGGCCCTAGAGGTTTAAGTCTCCCTGCTGCTCAGCAGCTGAAGCTGTAGGCTATGAATGGAAGAGAAAAGTAACAGAATGCAGCAGTCAAATACATTTGCGAGGCTCTAATAACTTATTCTAGTTC